>NC_080715.1:42952522-43092522 GCF_019097595.1 Hemibagrus wyckioides
TAATGAGCTCGCTGACAGATCGGTCTGTGATCGTGGGAAAATCAGCGGGTGATCAGCGCTTGGCAATCTTTATGAGTGAACTACTCAACGACACATCAAAGAGGCTCGCAGACAAAATCCAGATATCTGGCATGTTAAATATCTGGGACGGTCGGCCGACTCGACATCACGTGGTGTCAATTGTAGCTACGACCTCCAGCCAATGAGAGAGCAAGTCAACAGATTGAGGTCACCGGAAGAAAAGCAGCAGAATTGTTGTCAGATCGTGTGGTTTGCGACCCCCTCTTGTGGATCATTTACGAAGCTTCACGTAGTGTGAACACCACAAGGACAAAAAGACATACAGTGAAGTCATGTAGTCTGAACAGCAAAGCGATCTTCCCATGGTTAAAGTTTTGTAGTGTGAACTAGCCTTTAGTCAGGCCACAATAAAAGGCCACTCTAAAATGTGCAGTTTTACTGTATTGGGGGGTCTGGGGTGGTCTGAAAACTAGTCAGTTTGCCATTTGCCTCACACAGTGCAACACATCTCCTTCACATAGAGTTGATCAGGTTGTTGATTGTGGCCTGTGGAATGTTGGTCCACTCCTCTTCAATGGCTGTGCGAAGCTGCTGGATATTGGCAGGAACTGGAACACGCTGTCGTATATGCCGATCCAGAGCATCCCAAACAAGCTCAATGGGTGACATGTCCGGTGAGTATGCTGGCCATGGAAGAACTGGGATGTTTTCAGCTTCCAGGAATTGTGTACAGATCCTTGCAACATGGGGCAGTGCATTATCATGCTGCAACATGAGGTGATGATTGTGGACGAATGGCACAACAATGGGCCTCAGGATCTCATCATGGTATCTCTGTGCATTCAAAATGCCATCAATAAAATGCACCTGTGTTGTTTGTCCATAACATACGCCTGCCTATACCATAACCCCACCATCACCATGGGCCACTCCATCCACAACATTGACGTCAGCAAACCGCTCACCCACATGATGCCATACATGCTGTCTGCCATCTGCCCTGTACAGTGAAACCCGGGATTCATCCGTGAAGAGAACACCTCTCCAAAGTGCCAGATGCCATCGAATGTGCGCATTTGCCCACTCAAGTCGGTTACGACGATGAACTGCAGTCAGGTCGAGACCCCGATGAGGACGACGAGCATGCAGATGAGCTTCCCTGAGACGGTTTCTGACAGTTTGTGCAGAAATTCTTTGGTTATGCAAACCGATTGTTGCAGCAGCTGTCCGGGTGGCTGGTCTCAGACCATCTTGGAGGTGAAGATGCTGGATGTGGAGGTCCTGGGCTGGTGTGGTTACACGTGGTCTGCGGTTGTGAGGCCGGTTGGATGTACTGCCAAATTCTCTGAAACGCCTTTGGAGATGGCTTATGGTAGAGAAATGAACATTCAATTCATGGGCAACAGCTCTGGTGGACATTCCTGCAGTCATCATGCCAATTGCACACTCCCTCAAAACTTGCGACATCTGTGGCATTGTGCTGTGTGATAAAACTGCACATTTTAGAGTGGCCTTTTATTGTGGCTAGCCTAAGGCACACCTGTGCAATAATCATGCTGTCTAATCAGCATCTTGATATGCCACCCCTGTGAGGTGGATGGATTATCTCGGCAAAGGAGTGCTCACTAACACAGATTTGGACAGATTTGTGAACAATATTTGAGAGAAATAGACCTTTTGTGTACATAGAAAAAGTCTTAGCTCTTTGAGTTCAGCTCATGAAAAATGGGGGCAAAAACAAGTGTTGTGTTTATAATTTTGTTCAGTGTAAATGAGAAATATCATTGGGATGAGTTCTCACCTGTTTCTCAGCTCTTCCTGCTGTAACTGATACAGCGTCATGGCCTTTATGTTTATCCAACATGCACAAAGAGCAAATACATCTTTGATCAGTATGACAGTAGATCTCCAGCACTTTATCATGTTCAGAGCAGATCTTCTCTTGTAGATTTCCAGAGGCTTCGACTAATGCTTGACTGTGTTTTTTCAAAGCAGGAACTTCATAATGAGGTTTCAGATGAGTTTTACAAAAGGAGGCCAGACACATCAGACAGGACTTAACAGCTTTGTGTTTTCTCCCAGTGCAGAAATCACACTCCACATCTCCAGGTCCAGCGTAACAGTGAGCAGGAGCAGCTTGGACTTCAATCTTCTTCAGTTTCTCCACCACTTCAGCCAGCATGTTGTTTCTGCGTAGAACAGGCCTTGGAGTGAAAGTGTCTCTGCACTGAGGACAGCTGTAGATGCCCTTCTGATCCTCCTGATCCCAGCAGCCATTAATACACACCTTACAGAAACTGTGACCACAGGGGATAGTCACCGGATCCTTCAGGAGATCCAGACACACTGGACAGCTGAACTGATCCTGATCTACTGAAATATTGGCTTCAGCCATTTTCCTAAACTCACACATGGAGAGAGAGATCTGTTTCGTTTTCTCTGAAATTAGTTACTTCCTGGTTCTGTGCATGTGTGTGAGAGAGAGAGAGAGAAAGAGAGGGAGAGAGGGAGGAGGAGGAGCACAAACACAGACAGGTTATGAACACTCCTCTGTTAACTATTTCATCTCCCTTCAATACATAAATATAACCATGTAGCTGCTACACTTATTATGATTCATTTCATGAAATACAAAATGGCTCTTAATTTTCTGCTCTTTTTTGCCTACTGACTCTTCCAGCAGAACTTTTAGCCTGACTGACAAAATCCAATTATTGCAATTTAACACACTATCATCGGGTCATGGGGAGTCTGTGCCTATCTCAGGCATCATCGGGCATCAAGGCAGGATACGTGCTGGACGGAGTGCCAACCCATCGCAGGGCACACACACACACTTATTCACTCACGCAATCACACACTACAGGCAATTTAGAGACTCCAATCAGTCTAGAAGCATGTCTTTGGACTGTGTGAAGAAACCGGAGCACCCGGAGGACCACCAAGAACGGGGAGAACATGCAAACTACACACACACACACACACCTGTTCACAATCTCACAGCAATTACACCAATTGTGAGTCAAACCCAGTCACTTTTACAGCATGAGCAGTGGTACCTCGGTTCTCAACACGACTCGACCATCAGGAACGCCAGTTCTTGTTTCATACAGGATTGCAACGAATATCGAATTTTCATTTAAGGGGGCTCAGCTAGATTTACTATAATAGTAAAAAAATAAAAAATAAATAAATAAAATAAAATAAAGGTTTGACTAACAGGGTAGGATGGTAAACTTATTGCAGCATTCCACTGTATTGCATAGATGTTTATAACATTTGTATACTAAACAACCCAAATACGAGTCTTCCTGATCATACACACACACACACACACACACACACACACTTGTCCTCTGATTCTCGCTCTGTGACGCCACGGTCTGTGGATTGAAGAACATGCTGAAAGACGGGGAGGACGGGGAGAAGTCTGCCACCGTTTTCATATGAAATTTAAAGGGGACTGAGGAGATCACGAATTTGTGTAGAGTTTATGGAGAATTGCAGAATTTTTAGGGGGGCTGAGTAGAAATGTTAAAGCCCCCCTAAAAATGGCCTAGCGACCCCCATGCTGCACACGCTTTCCATGCGGATTACCCTGGTGTAGACAATAGAGATGAAGCAGTTTAAGTGAGTCATCTGTTCTGAAAACATCTGTTCTGCTTGTGTTATAACCCCATGCTATCTTTTGTGGTATAATTTCAGTAGCCATGTCTCCGAAAAAGGGGAAATTAGGCATCAGTGTTGGCCAGAGGAAAGTTGTGAGTTTAACCATTGAGTTGAAACAGATAAATTCCTTTTACATTATTTCCTATGGGGGAAAAATAATTCGGTTTTCGGCCAAATCTGTATTTGACACCGAGGTACCACTGTATATGAATTGAACTTTAATTTTAGGCAGAAGGATTTTGTTAAAGCTTATTACATTATATCTGTTCTCGTTAACAGAGAGTTACATTTATCCCCAGTGATAGTTGTAACCTGGTCAGAGCGGTTAATGAACATTACAGTCAAAATGGGGGAACACACACAGTCAGGATTTTACACCAGCCAAAAACAAACAAAACAAAAAAACCTTTTTACTTTTGTCCCTCAACTGTAAGTTCAAGGCTATTTCTAGCTAGTAACTAAACTGAAATTCCTCAGCACTGTGCTGCCAGGTGATTAGACATTCTGCTGTAGAAAATAATAGAGATGAATGAACTTTAACAAGGGCTGAAAATATATATAAATATAACATTATTTCAAATGACTTTCCAGTGCATCAGTCAGTGAATATTAGTAAACTTGGTTTCTTAAACATTCTCAGAACTAGACACTGAGATTAGAAGACTGAGGAAAGGATCTGTTGAAGTGTCGTTTTCAGTAAAGCTGCACTATTTAAAGCTTTAATCACAGCGTACAAAAGCGACACCTGCTGGTGAGGAGGATGTCCTGCCTGCATCTTTTCAATAAATGATGCACCATAAATAAACCACTGATTTACAGCATGAACAGCTAAAATAATAATAATGATTAACTATTTGTGTATAAAAATAAATTATTCAGTTAATTTAGTAACAGCATTGTTTTTGACTGTTTTAAACACAATATGACTTGTTCATTAGTTACATTCATGTGAAATATAAATAGCAGAGCAGTTTCAGTATGAAAGGTTTGTTCCAGGACACTGCAGGACAGGATGGTCATGAGGAATCTGATAAACATTGTGATACACTCAGGATTCTAATGCTTCTTGTGTGAGAGACTGGAGAGGTAGGTGTTACACTCTGGACTGTTTTAGTGTCACACACTGCTAACTATCCTTTGGATTTGTGTGTGTGTGTGTGTGCATAAAATAATGTATATAATTTTGTTGAGATGTAGATATTCATAGACAACATAAATGACATGAAATGTTTACACACCCACTGTTAAAATGCAGGTTTTTGGGATGTAAAAATGCAACCAAGATAAATCATGTCATAATTTTTCCATCTTTAATGTGAAATTACAACGTATAAAAATGATCAAGCACTAGAGGTGCTGAAAGCAGTGTTCCGCTCATCACCCTTACAGATCAGGTTACAAGCCTGGGTTATTCAGAGTTTTCAGAACATTTCAAAAATAATTTTAAAGAAGTCAGAAAACCTGACTGTAACACAGTAAACACATAAACTGTCTGTGTTTTTGCTCCTCCTCCTCCCTCTCTCTCTCCCTCTCTCTCCTCCTCCCTCTCCCCACCCCCCACCCCCCTTCTGGGGGGTTTACATGTACATTTCGTTTGGGGAAATGTGCAATGGTTGTGTGGGGTGGGGTCTACTCTCGACATTTTTCTTTCTGTGATTTGTGCAAAAGGGTGGAAATACACCTAAGAACCTTAAAAGAAATGTCTTTACTGCTTTATGTCTTATAGGTCTGATGTAAGAATCTCTAGTTGGAATGTAAGGGGTCTGAATAAATTGGTAAAATTGAAACAAGTACTAGGCAAGATTAAACAGATGAAATCCAAAATAGTTTTCCTACAGGACACACACTTGGTAAAAAATGATGTCAATAGAATCAAAACTAGATGGCCAGGACAGGTTTTCTCAGCCAGTTTCACCTCACAGGCTAGGGGAGTGATAATATTAATTCATAATTCAGTCCCCTTTCAGTTAAAGAATGAATATATACAGTAGATCTATCTGGAAGGTTTATTATACTTAGTGGCACTATAGTTTCCATCCAGGTTAATTTAGTTTCTGTATATGCTCCTAATGGAGCTGATCCCTCTTTCTACCAACATCTCTTTCTTACTTTATCAGCCTTCAGTGGACACTACATAATAGGGGGTGATTTTAATTGTGCATTAGATCCAATAAATGATCGCTCGACTGGTACTGCTAATACTCACCATCATACAAGAAAGACTATTAACAAATATACGATAGATATTTGTTAGATATTTCTAAATCTAACTGAAATTTGGAGACATTTGAACCCCAACAAAAGGGAGTACTCCTGTTTGTCTAACACGTACAAAACATACTCCAGGATAGATTTCTTTTAAATCTCAACCAGCTTATTATCCAAAATAATAGAATGTTGGTATGATAGTATACTGATATCCGATCATGCCTCAATATCACTAACTATCCAAATATTTAAGATGCCTTTATCTCCACCCCTTTTTCGATTTCAATCGAAATGGCTTCAACATCCTGATTCTGTGAAATTCCTAGAGGGGAAAATATGTGAATACTTTTCTATAAATACAAATCAGACAAGTTCTTCAGTGAAATGGGAAGCATTTAAAGCTTATATAAGGGGCGAGATCATAAGTTATACTAGGCATAAATCTAAATTACATTATAAACAATTAGATTCTCTTGAAAAAGAAATTAAGAAGTTAGAACGAGAGTTGTACCACAATAATAATACTGTAAAACAACAAAAACTGCTTTTATTAAAAAATAAATATAACGAACTAACTACTAATAAAATAGCTACCAGTTTGCTGTGGTTAAAGCAGACATATTATGATCAGGGAGAAAAGGCTGGAAAACTACTAGCATGGAGAATCAAGAAAATACAGACTAACAGAGCTATTAACTCTGTTATATTGGATACTGGAGAGAGCCTTGTAGACCCAGTCGACATAAATAATGCTTTTACAAATTACTATGAAGATCTTTACAAATCTGGATATCCTGATAATGAAGAAAATCAAAATACGTTTTTAAATCAACTTGAATTTCCATTATTAGCTGAGGACATTAAAATTCATCTTGACAGGAACCTGAGTATTGAAGAACTTGAAGCTCTTAATCATATGGATAGTGGCAAAGCTCCTGGGCCAGACGGCTTACCAGTAGAATTTTATAACACATTTTCTGATAAATTATTTCCCTATATGCTTGAAATGTTTAATGAGTCCTATGATGAAAGAATCCTTCCGCAGTCCTTGAGATCAGCAATAATTACCCTTTTGATAAAACCAGGTAAATCTCCCATGGAAATGGCCTCCTATCGCCCCATATCCCTAATGTCATGTGACACTAAAATACTACGTAAGGCTTTGGCAAGGAGGATTGAATTACACATTCCAAGACTAATTGCAAATGACCAGAATGGATTTGTGCTTGGTAGACAAGCATACCATAATACTCGTAGATTATTAAACATATTGTATTCAAAACAAAATGCCAGGGACCATGCAATCCTGTCATTAGATGATGTGTTAACATCATTAAAATGTCAATCCTGCCAAAGTTTTTGTATCTTTTCCAGTCTATCCCGCTTCCACTTCCAGACACTTTTCTTTCTACACTGAACAAAAACTTTACCAGATTCATTTGGAACAATAAACGGCCAAGACTGCGCCTTTCTCTGCTATACCTTCCCTACGACCGTGGCGGGCTTAGACTGCCCAACATGAAACTCTACTACTGGGCAGCTCAGCTATGTAAAGCTATATATTACTTTTCAAATACAGATATCCCATCCTGGGTAAATATTGAAAATAATTCATTAAAACTGCCATTACAGCTGTACCTTTATTCAGCACAAATTCAAACACTTTCTAACAACACCCAAAATCCCTTTCTTAGGAACACCATTTTAGTTTGGTATCAAGCTCATACCTTTTTCAATGAATCTCTTAAACTTTCATGTTTCTCACCAATTTGGGGTAACAATGAATTTAAACCAGGGAGAGCCGATATGGGATTCAGGTTTTGGTCAAATAAAGAATTAAATAAAATAAAAGATTTATATAGCAAGGGAATTCTAATGTCTTTTGAACAACTAGCTGACAAATATAACCTCCCTAGAAAACACTTTTATAAATATCTTCAAATTAGGAGTTTTATAAATAAACACATTAAGTCATCTTCTGAACCCCCATTATCCTCTATTGAAAACTTCACCTTGAACCATTTACATACTAAAGGTCATTTATCAAAGTTTTATAATATACTTCTGGCAGGTTCAAAGGAAAACTCCCTTTCATATCTATCTGCATGGAAACATGGTCTTCAAACTGACATTTTAGTAGAGGCCTGGGAAGAGACCTGCCTCCTAGCCCAAACTCAAACTATTAATACTAGATTTAGGTTGTTACAATATAAATGGTTACTCAGAACATATATAACTCCAGTAAAACTCCATAAGTTTAACCTCAATATTCCTGATAATTGTGTTAAATGTAATAGTGAAATAGGTACACTGTTTCACTGTATGTGGGAATGTGAGAAAATTAAGAAATTTTGGAAGGAAATCTTGTACCTAACTTCTAGTATCATAGAAAGCGATGTTCCTGTAGATGCTAAATTGTGTATTCTGCATATGTTTCCTGAAAATCTTTTGTTGAATGGAAAGAAGAAAAGGCTTATTAATTTCTGTTTGTTGCAAGCCAAGCATGTTATTGCCACAAAATGGAAAGATACTCAAGGTCCTACTTCAGGTCAATGGATCAGGGAAATGTCTCATAACATGGCTTTGGAAAAACTTACTTATCTTACAAAAGGGAAAATTGAGGACTTCTACGAGATCTGGACAGCCTTTGTACAATTTGTGACATCAATATAAAAACTGAATCATTTCTGTCAGGAGTTTTTTTGTTGCCGAGAGTAGGATGTTGTTGGATATGTGTGTAGGGGTGGGGGGTGGCTCAGGGGACGGGAGTTTTATTGTGTTTTTCATAAATATAATGTAAAAATCTTTGTAAATAAAATATTTTTCAAATAAAATATTTGTGGAAAAAAAAGACATCAGCAGGAAAGGACCGGGTAATGAGTGTTGGTTTGGACTCAACAATCAGTCCTGGAGTCTGTGATGTTCTTCTTCTTCTTCTCTCTCTTTCTATCACCACAACATTGAGACTGATCTCAGAGTTCCATCATCCTCCAGAATAGGAGTTTATGTGGATCACAGTGCAGGAACTCTGTCCTTCTACAGCGTCTCTGACACCATGAAGCTCCTCCACAGAGTCCACACCACATTCACTCAGCCTCTACATGCTGGATTCTTGGTTGATTATCGATCAGAACTGAGGTTGTGTGATCCAGAATAAGATGTATCTGGTGTTTTGTGGTCAGTAACAAGTAGATATTGTATCACAAATGATCTTTACAGAATATTTGATATTTCATTATCATACTATTATTGTCATATTATAGTTATAGATATTATTATACTATTATATTATTTTATTATTGTATTATATATAATATATAATATATTGTGTTTAATATATTGTATTATATTATTACGTTTATACTATGTTTATATTATGTACACATTTTCATATATTATATTTTTATATACACATATATTTGTATATGTATATCTGAAACACAATCAGCTTTATGTTACTATTGGTGTTTTTCATAATTTATCATGTCTTTAATTTCTAGTAAGATTCTTCCTATTTTTCAATTCATATTTTTATTACCTATATCCCTATACTTTTCTTGTCCACACACTTTACTTTATACTTTATACTCTCCTTCAAATGTAAGTTTCAAGTGTATGATTTTGTATGTGACAAATAAAGTTTGAATTTGAATTTGAATTAACTACAGATAAAGAAGCTTCTGTGGGATTTTCTTCAAATCTTCTTGTCTTCATCTGACCAATTAAATAACAGAAGTACCTTCATTTACTGATATATTTAACTTTATAAACTGCTGACACAAATATGATATAAAACAGAGAGAGAGAGAGAGAGAGGAAACAGCACATGGTTCAGACTCTGAAAGGATTTGAGTAAGAAGTTTTGTAGATCTGCAGGATGCATAAAATTATTCCTGAACAGATGATACACCAGATGCTGACCACTGAAGATCATCTTCACTAATCCTGAACCTGAAAATGAACAGGGTTGGAGTGTGGATTAAAAGCTAAAATCAGAGTGAACATGAATGAATCAATCAAATGAAACTTGTGGGGTGAGTGAAGTGAAATCTGTGCTGTTTACTCGGCTGGAACGGGAACCAGGGGTCAGTATAGGAGTCAGGACTCCTATACTGACCTACCACTCTCCTACCCTGAGTGATCCACCAGTGTTCTGTGGAGGGGAAATCAGCCATGACTGAAACACAACAGGAAACAAAACCCCACTTATTTACATCCCTATGTGTGAGAGGAGTCAGAGAACTTTTATCCATTTATAGTTACAGTGTGATGTTTTGAAACTGATTCTTCGTGACAGACACAAGCCTATCTTTTTTTATGTCTCTAGAATATAATAAGATTTCCTTACGCTTGAGTCTCACTTATAGAAAAATAATCAACAGCTTCTGACAAATCAGAATCCAGAACTCATCAGTGCTGTGGGGAAAATGATACAGATAATGATTGACATTAAAACTTTTTTGGGTTATTGATCTTTTCACATTTTAAATAAGATGTTCAGATTTTGTAGCAGTATCTTTCAGAGGAACAACTTTTGATAAAAACTTTACACATTGTTTAAAATGTTAAACTTTACTCCTGATTGTGAAACAGAAATGTTTTCAGGTTTAGAAAATGTCAGGATGTTAATGTAGGTTGGAGTGTGTGTGTTATTTTACTGGTTACATTACGCTCTATACCAGTGACTGTGAGACCGGCATGTAGCAGTGTGACAGTGATGGTGTAACACCCACTCCTCCACGATCCAAGAGAAGATCTACTCCGAACATGACAAGCTGATAGAGATTTACTGTCGTACTGTTCAAACCTGCATCTGTTACAGTAGTTGTGCTGCCACTTCTCAAACATCTGTAGTCATCACCTTCATCTCCTAACACCTATAACAAAAATATAGCAAACTCTTGTTATGTGCCAGAGTTGCTACTGGTTTGTTTCTCCCACCCTGTGTTCTTCTCTCTGTCCCTCTGCTGTTTTTGGTTCCTACTCATATCCTACTATAGGTGGAGGTCCTGCCAATCAATTGCCTGGGGCAGCCCAACTTGGACAAATCAGGAGCAAGAACTGGACCAGTGGAGGCGGAGTCTGATGTATATAAGCAACTCTTCTAGAAGCCTCAGGTCCTCTCCTTTTTTTTGTCTTTGTTTTCCGAGGGGGCTTCTTTTTGTTCTCATTTGATGATAATGGTTGTTATCTTTGTTATTGGGTCTCTATTTACCTTATCGTTGTGGTAACGATATACTGATTCTGATATAAATTGTCTCTGTTAACTCTTTGTCTGGCTAGTCTGGCTTTAGCTCTGTTAGAAAATGCGAATGGGAAAATGGGAAATCCTTACTAGCCCTGGCAACTTTGTCATCCTTGTGTGTTTTACTAACTCATTTGGTTTTGAGAACAGGTAAGAATATGCGCCCACCTACACTTCACCAAGTAGTTGTGCCGACTGTTTAGACACCCTAGGTTATAGGGCAGGTGCCACCCCCTGTATTTTTGGGTTAGCTTATATCAGAGTAGTTAGGTAGCGCTATTGCTATTAGACAGGTTAGCTGCTAAAATTCCTGCCTAGGTGTTTCAGTACTTTTAGAATAACTTGCTGTTCTCTAACAAGCTGCTTCATGGCAAAATTCACAACTGGTGTTTGATTCATGAATCGACTAATACATTTTCTTTTTCAATTAGAATTGGTATTTAAACAGTTCTCTTCATCATGCTGTTCACATTTTGACATCATAAGACCAAGAGGACACCCGTCAACAGTACCTTGCCATTGCAAGGCTTCAAACAGGATGTTCTCAGAGGGAAGTGGCCACTGAGCTTAGAATGTCACAGAGTGTCATCAGCAGGTTGCGACAGAGATACAGAGAGACTGGAAGAGTCACAGAAAGGCATAGAAGTGGACGTCTTTTGGCCATATCCCACGTTGCTGACCGCTTCATTGTGTATAGTGCCCTGCGGAACCAGATGATGAATGCCACTCAACTCCAGGCACATTTAAGGGAGGTGAGAGACACCCAAGTGTCATTTTAAACCATTTACATCAGCGTGGTCTAGACAACCTGCAGGGGTACCTGACCACACCACCAGGCACAGGCGTCGTCGTCTTGCATGAGCCAGGGAGCATTTATGCTGGATAAGGGACCAGTGGGCCAGTGCTGTTCTCTGATGAAATTCGATTCATGTTTAGCAGAAATGATGGCCGCCAACGATGTTGGAGACGTCAAGGAGAGCGCTATGCATCAGCCACTGTTGTGGTGGTGTTACAGTCTGGGCAGGTGTGTCTACTCAATACAGAACTGCCCTACATCTTGTGAATGGTACAGTGACAAGCCAATACTACCTGAATAACATCATTAATCCAGTCATTGTGCCCCTGCATGAACAACACAGGCCTAATTTCATCTTCATGGACATCAATGCTCCAGCTCATCGAGGTCGCATCATTAGGGAACGGCTGCTGGAGGCTGGGGAACCTCAAATGGAGTGGCCTGCATTTTCTCCAGACCTGAATCCCATAGAAAACCTATGGGATCAGCCGAGTCGCCGTGTAGAGGCTCGTAACCCTGCACCCCAGAACCTCAATGACCTGAGGGCCGCCCTTCAAGAAGAGTGGAATGCCATGCCTCAGCAGACAATAATTCGACTCATGAACAGCATGAGATGTCGTGGTCAGGCTGTAATTGATGGTCAAGGGCACATGACAAATTATTGAGACATTGAGATTTTTTGTTGTGGTATACCCTCCACTGTTGTTGGCTTTTGTTTCAATAAATTGTTTGAGATGAGGAAATCACCATTGCATGCTTCTACTTAAATGCCTCACTTTCATTATATAATATCACTGTAGCATGAACCTTTTACATTTTCCATAAATTTCACCCAAAAGCCAAATATCCTTAACTTTTTGTGAGTAGTGTATTGTGACGGCGCATGCATGCAGAAGAGAGTCGCTCCTCGCCCCCTCCCTCTCCCTGAAAAACA
The DNA here is from genome assembly GCF_019097595.1 of Hemibagrus wyckioides. NCBI lineage: Eukaryota > Metazoa > Chordata > Actinopteri > Siluriformes > Bagridae > Hemibagrus > Hemibagrus wyckioides. Next base: position 42,965,396 of record NC_080715.1, read on the forward strand.
CAAGTAGCAGCCGTTCAGCACCCTGGATAGCGGCGTCAACGTAGACCGGAAGCGGATCAGCACCATGGCTAGCGCCGCTAAATTAGAGTGCAGGGAGGAAGCACTCTGGGCCAATCAGAAGCGCCAGCAGAACAACACAACGGAGAGGCTGGCCCTATGTATGTCCCTATGTTTACATTAACATCCGCCACTGCAGTAATATTTTGCTGGCGCTTCAATAACATCTTCTCCAAACCCCCTCCCGTCTCGGTGCCTATTGTTTTGTTCTTACTTATGTCACATGGAGTTTTACCAACTTTTCACTTGCTACAGTAAGGTACTTTTTATTTGCATAAGATGATAAGACATGATATAACACCTGTACATTATATAAGGGTAGGTTTAACTTTAATTTTTCTAAAATAAACACTCAAGTCAGAATTGGGTCAAATAAAACTGTTATGGTGTTCTCGCCCTTAAGCCCAAGGATTCTGAACTTCGTCAGCATGTTTTTTCGGTCTCAGTGGAGCCAACACCGTGATATGGTATGATGTGCTAGCCTATGTCCTTGTGATGTTTATGCCAAAGCCAGAAAGTTTGAGAATAATAACCCACTAACGATGATTCAGCCAGTTTTGCTCATCTCTATTTTTATGATTTTATATATTTTTTTGTCCTATAACTTCTACATCTACGTTTGTGCTAATTTTATCTATTCATTATAAGCTTACCCGTTGACTAATGATTATGGCAGGTGCTTAATAGTGAAAGAATTATTAGATAACCAAGCAATCAAATAATTATGATTATTATCAACTAATCAATAAATTAGAGATGCTAATTAGATAGGCAACATGTCACTGATTACCAAAATGAAAATCATCATATGATTAAACATAACTGAATGAGTCTAATGATTAACCAATTTATCCTTAATCATTATCTATGATTAAATGAATTATCTAGTCTCTTTGTTCATGTCTTAATGATTAAACCTGACTCGGATCTATCCGATCCTTAAAAGATCTTTTTAAAAGAAAGTATTCAAAGTTATTATTAAAATTAGAATTAAAATTAGCATTAACCTTCCCTTACTGATTAAAATCAAACGTACTTAATGATTAGGTATAAGACAAGTATAAGTTTCAGAAATTTCCCACATTATACCCCCCTGTGAGACTTGCAAAGTCTCATACCTCTCTCCTTCTCCTACACACTTCCTCTAGAATGCGCATCCCGTTAATGGTGATGCCATTCTAATCAATCATTTAACCCGTTCATGATTAATGATATTAATAATACTTAACACAAATAATAGCTATACTGGGCTAAAATTTTACCCATAATAACATAAAATTTTACCCATTATAATAACAATATCAATAATAAAATAATTATTATACTGAAGACATCATACCACCATTCCCATTATACACATTATACCCCACCTGAAACACATGAATCTATATATAAGCCATATACATTTATATATACTAACCCACACCCCAGTCATCTATTATACGGCAAGGGTAGCTTTGTCTCAAAAATAATGGTGAATCCAGAGTGGACGAAAAACCCTCAAATGCCAAATGTGAGGGAAAATTCCCACTCTGCCCACTCTATAGGTGTGACAGTGTGTTCATATCACCAGGTTCACCTAATCAATCAAGCATAAGTATAATACAGATGTATATACAACATATAGCATGATAGTGTGATAGTGTGTGTGTGTGTATGTTAGTTCACTCCCACCACCAATGGTGGAAATAGTTTCCAACGTGGAAATAGATCTGAGATCCACCTGGACAATGATAAGTTCAGTCGCTTTGATGCACGGAAAGATTTCCATATATGATTGCCCGCATTTTCTGCGCTCGCACTGTGTGTGTCATACACATCCGAATCAAGGTCCTTCCACAAATCAAAGTGCAGAGGCGGGCTAGGAAGTGCCTCCAACCGTCGACAGGAGTATATGAGGTCCAAACAGGATAACTGTGAAGATAGATTGTGACATATTCTAAAATAGTTTGCTGTTTAATGTGGCGTGAAATCAGATAAGCATGATGTCCTTTGTGACCGCAAGCTTGAGCTACTGAAATATACTCGACATGTGATTTGCTCGGTGAGGCGATGCTCTGTTTCCCATTTGTGATCAATCCATGTGCTGTTGACATACATCATATTGGCATGGGACAGAAGCTGTGGCACTGGAAGTCTACTCTCAGGCAATGTAGTCCAGGAGTATGTCTCTGGATGAGGATATAACTTCCAACATATCAGTGTGTGCGGCTGGTCTTCGTCTCGGGTCCACAGTTGGTCTTCTGCATTCTCCTGACTGTCTGTACTCGTAACATCAGGAGGCAGGCCGTACACCGGTGATATGGACGGAACTCGTAGGCCAACCAGCTGTTACATGGCCTCAGCACAGCACACATGGGGATGTGACGTCGTTGCTCCTGCCGCCGTGGGTCAGCTTGATCATCATTCGCCATAGCTCTGCACACAAAACTTAAGATAGAGACAACATAGACAAACAAAGACATAGAAAACAAGAAGTAACACATAGTAGACAAACAGACAAGCAACAGTAATGGTGGATACTTAATTTCCACCCCCATCTCCACTCTCACTTATCACCATGAGATTTGAGTTTAGTCCCACATATGCATTTGCATTAACAAATATTGTCCGAACATGGCATGCACAGTTTTACTTATGAGTGCTCGTAGCAGAGGGACAGCACAACAAATTAATGTAGCTAATATCAGGAGCACTAATCCAGTGGTCACTGTAATATGCACAAGTCCAGCGATCCAGTCATTAGAGAACAGCCAGGTGTACCAGTCAGATTCCAGTTCAGCATTATGGTTCACCATCTCATCCTGGGCAGCAGCCATACGGTCCAGCAGTGTGCTGAGTGGGCCTAATGGACATTCAGAACCAATCATCTGACATACACCCTGATCAGGACCACGCATAGTATCAATGGCAAATCGATTTTGGACAGTCATTAAAGTAGTGGCGTGGAGCTGCTCATTGATAAGTTTCAGTGCTGCAACTGTGTGGTTAATAAAACTTTGCTGGTTGTACCAGATGTAGTTAATCCACTTTGTATTCCTGTGGGATTGCATATGGGGTAGAAATATCAGCAGCGCAAGTGACATAGATTCTTTGAGCGCTCGATATTCTTCAGGGACACCCACTGGCATTCCCTTCCAGTCTATGTAGATTTCTGGATCTGGACTCCATTTAGAAGCTATAGATATATTTTCTCTGCTCAAGTAAGTGTTTACTCCATTCTTTGATGTAGTCGCTGCAATGTTATGTTTTGAACGTATACGTTGGGGAACTGAATCAATTATCTCTCAAAGCTGGTTGTCATTTAGTTCATAAACAATTAATCTGCCTTCTAGCAGAACAGCAGTGCAGAAGCCGTGCCAAAAGCGTGGAAGCACCTGAAATGCCTGTGTGCCTCCACAATACCAAAAAATATCAGCCACCGGAAGTGTTCCCAGTCTATGATCTGGCAGTTGTATTCTGACGGGGATTGATGGCTTACATCCATATTCAGATATGGTGCATGTAGACTTGACATCTACTATAGCATGTCTAGCCTCTATTATATCTTGACATGCACTTTCAGGAAGTGCTCCCACAACTATTATACCTCGTGAGCGCACATATAGTGGAAAAGTTTGTTTAGGCTGCATTCGCACACGCATATCAGTTAGTGTCTGTGTGGAGCTAGGAAGAAAAGTGCAAGAACTGCTTAAATGATGCATCCAGTCAGCTCCATGGGTTTGTGCCACTGATCCTAGAAGACACAACACTGGGCAAAGGTATGAGCTATTATAAGGTGCATATTTGCATTCACATACTCCCCTAGTAGGCATTACTTGTCTAGGTTGACGTGAACGATTATGACATATGACGCATGTGCTGTTAGTGATGACCTGGTGTGCTGAATCATGAAGCCATTGATGATATAAATTAGGTATAACCCCATCAGGGTTAACAGCAACATAACTTTTTGTGTAAGTAAAAATAGTTAACCCTCTAATACGATCATGGCGTTCAGTAACTGCTCTTACTCCTAAAACAGAACACTTATAACGGTCACATGTAGCACAAAACTCCATTTCTGCTTGACTGACACCTACGTCAGCCTTCCAAATAGGTGCATATATTTTAGCTTTACAGCCACTAGCATAATTTTCTGGTGTTAATATTTGTGGACCATTTATGCTAAAATACATCAGGGGTTGCATTTCAGTACAGTGAGCACCAATGGGGTAACCTTTAACATCTACACTTCCGCCACTAGTTAGGGTTAGATTTCTTACTTTAGGTACCTTAGTTTACACTTCCATAGATAAGGAATACTGTGTGCTTATGTTATCTCTTAGGCCGGGTGTGTTAACTCTCGATGCACCTGTGTACATAATTGTGTAAACCACAAAATAATAACGGTTATAGCACAGGTCTGTAGAATTAAGCTTAATTCCATGCAGCAGTAGGTCAAGTGCACATCTCATATGATTATGGACTACCGCTTCTGCGTGTGCCAAATCAAGGTGTGGTAAGTGACTAGATGATGCTCACGCTGTTCCCAGATATCTGCCGTTTTACTCGCTTTATGTCTGTAGTAGTATTGTTAAGAGTAGATGATTGGGTAGTATTCAGCATGTCATTGTATGTGAGAGGCTTGTCTTTCTCCTTCACTCGATAATCCACAGAGATCAACAACAAGAGAATTCCCATATATATAATCACCATACTAGCTCCCAGAATACAATAGTGGCCGCTTTGCTGATTCATTGTTATGGTGTAGCATTTACCTGTATTATGAAGTTACTGAGGGGATGCTCTTATCCGGGCTCTGGTGTTTTGTGCTGGACTTTCTGTTACTGGATCAGGCTTATCAGCGTCACTGTCTTCACTTTTAGTGACCAGCTCAGGTTCAAGGGTCGACTTCTCTAAGTCTTTTCCTGTTGCTCAACAACAATGATTAAGATGATACCTATACTCTTTACCTTCGACCTTGACGGCAGTAGGTGTTGTGAGTATCACCTTAAATGGGCCTTCACGTCGCGGCTGTTTCCAGTGTTTACGTTTAAACACTCTGATGTACACGTAATCACCTGGCTCCACTTGATGTGGTTGTTCCTCCACTGCAGTGCCGTGTACAGCTTCACCAACCTGTGAACACAAAGTTCTATGGATATGGGTTAGATGTTTTACATAACTTGACATTTCACTTTCAAGCTGCTCTAAAGATGGGACCTTATAGGGTCCCAGTGTAAATGCTCCTGGAATTGGTCTACCTGTTAACATTTCATGTGGAGTCAAATGAGTGATGCGGTTAGTCTGTGATCGCATTTTCATTAAGGCTAGTGGCAATGCTTGCACCCAGGTTAGATTTGTACTCTTACAAATCTTAGGTATTTTTTCTTTCAAGATTCCATTTGCCCTTTCCACTATTCCCTGAGATTGGGAATGGTATACACACCCTAATTTATAGATTTATGCTTCTGTGATAGCTTTAATTACATTATTCACAAAGTGTGTCCCATTATCAGAACTAATTTTATCTGGAATGCCAAACCGTGGGATTACTTCTCTACATAGAAATTTTGCTACAGATTTTGCATCATTTTTGGCTGTCGCTACTGCTTCAACCCATCTGCTAAACCGATCTACCACAACTAAGATATAACGTTTACCCTCTCGTCGTTCTGCCATATAAACAAAATCCATTACTAAATGCCGAAATGGCTCACTAGGTTCAGGTATGTGGCCTGTGGGAGCTGTGAAGTGTTTACGTACATTTCGGACTGCACACAGATCACACTCACTCAATGCTTTATTTACCGTACTTGCCAGATATGGGGACCACCAGTTTTTCCGTATTATTGTTATTACTTCTTTCCCATTGCAATGATCTACACCATGTGCTTCTTTTATTAATGCAGGGAGGAGGGAGAGCGAGGCCACCAACAACCCATCTGCACTTCTCCACACCCCAGTGTGGGTATCTAGCATCGCCCCCCTTCTCCTCCACATCTCTAACTCCTCTGGACTCACTGTATTTTGATTTTCCCTGACTGCCTCTAGTGTCATTTCTCCTGCTTCCAAATCAGGCTCACCAGGTTGCATCAAGGCCATTACACATTCCTCTCCCAAAGCTGCTTTCTTAGCTGCATTATCAGATGCAGTGCTTCCCTTTGTTACAAAAGTACCATCAGATTTGTGCGCTCTGCACTTCACTACAGCCAGCTTCATAGGCAATCTCATTGCATCTAAAAGTTCTGATATTGCAGGACCATGGGAACTGGCACTTCCATCAGCTCTTTTAAAGTTTCTCTGTGCCCATATTGGCCCACACACATGACATACTCCAAATGCATATGCAGAATCTGTATATACAGTACATATCTTATCTGCTCCTAGCTTACATGCTATGGTAAGAGCCTTTATTTCTGCCAATTGAGCTGAACATGGCTGAGGAACTGTTGCAGCATTAACCATTATAAATTCATTTTATTAACCATAAATTTCAATTAACTGTCTGCATCATACTGTACCACTGCATAACCGGCTCTATTTCCTTTATCAGTTTAATAACATGAACCATCAACAAAGAAGACAAGCTGTGCATGTGCCAGAGGCTGTGTTTCTAAGTCATCTCTTAATTTCAAGAACTTTTCAGATTCTTCTGAACAATTATGTGGTATTCCCTCTGTTGGTAACACTATTTTATCTGCTGGATTAACAGTAGTGCACCTTTTAATAGTTAACTCAGGCGCTGAGAGAATTACGTCATAGCCTGTGCGTTGGGCATTAGTTAACACAAACGACTGACTTGTTAATAATGCATGTAATGCATGTGACATATATAATGTTACTGGATGACCCATTGTGATCGTGGAAGCTTTCTGATATGCAAATGCAGCGGCTGCTATCGCACAATAACAAGGAGGCATACCCTTCTCTACGTTATCTAATGCTGTGCTAAAATATGCTATTGGCTGTTTTCCCACTCCATGCTGTTGCTGCATGAGAACAGCAGATACAAATCCTTGTCTTTCAGATACGTATAACTGAAATGGTTTACTGTAATTAGGACCAGCTAGCGCTGGTGCAGATGCCATTGTGGTTTTTAGCCATTCAAATGCCGTCTGTCCCTCAGCTGTCCAGATCAACAGTGCAGAAGGTTTTGTTTGGTTTGCATTTTTTCATATCACGGAGAGGTTGTACTTTCATTGCAAAATCACATATCCACCGTCGACTAAATCCTGCCATGCCCAGGAATGACAACAGCTGTCGCACAGTCTGTGGTTGTGGTCTATTTAAAATAGTTTGCACGAGTGGGAGAAATTTTTCGTGTAGTTCCTTCCAGAACTCGTCCCAAATATTCTACCTTTTCCTGGCAGAATTGCAGTTTTTCTTTACTCACTTTGTGTCCATTACGTGCGAGTGTTTGTAGTACAGTTATTGAATCTTCCACGCACTGTGCTCTCGTTGGACTGCAAATTAAAATGTCGTCCACAAATGTCAGGACCTTGCTTATAAGTTGCAGATGAGCTAAATCTTGTGTCAACACTCGATTAAACACTGAAGGACTTTCACAATATCCCTATGGTAATCTTGTATACGTGTATTGGTTTTCATAAGTAAATGCGAATAATGGCTGAGACTCAGGATGCACTGGAACACTGAAAAATGCGGAACATAGATCAATTACTGTGTACCATTTTGTATCTTCTGGAATGTTGGAAAGTAGTGTGTGTGGATCCGGAACCATGGGAGTTTCCGCTATCGCCACTTGATTTATTGCCCATAGATCATGAACTAGTCGCCATTTGTCTGAGTTGGGCTTCCTGATCGGAAAAATGGGGGTATTGCACTGGCTCTGAGTTGGAATTAATACCCCTGCTTCCACTAATCCTTCTATCGTGGGTTTTATGCCTTCAATAGCCTGCTGTGATAATGGGTATTGCTTTTGATATGGCAAATGAATATTGGGTTTCACCTGAACTTTAACTAAACCTGAAGATTTTACTAATCCTACATCAGTGGAATGTTTTGTCCATAACTGCTCTGGGACTCTCGCTAAAGCTTGCTCTTTTTCCTGGGGAGTAAGTCCTAGCTCTTTCTCTATCTGTGACATCTGCATCTCTATTTCTACCTCTATCTCTATTTCTGTCCCTGATCTAATCCTAAACTGTGCTTTTGTTTGTTGACTCACTAACACGTGTTGCAATTACTTGTTCTACAGTGATCACTTTTACCTTTAAATAGTTTTTATCTGCAGATACTTCTACATTTGGGTTTTGTGTCTGCAACCAGTCTTTCTGCTGATCTACTTCTCTAACCATTGGCCCTATGTCTTTTGATTCAAATTTCTGCCCAATCATGAGGGTAATGTGGGGAGCTGCTTCAGATATTTGATACCAGTTTTCCACGTTGTCTGGTAATCTCACTCTAGCTGCAATTCCTTGCTGGCCCATTACAATGTCGGTTACATTTAAATTGTAACTTTGTCCCTCTTGCTGTTCTTCCCAGAGAGACTCATATTCTTCTTCAAGTCCATTTATATCATATTTAATAGTACAGTGCCATGGGTCTCTGGCCTCTCTGCAATCTGACCATATATACATCAACCATGGTTTCCATTTTTCGTATTCTTTCCAGAGATCTGATGTGTCTTTTTCTTTTATTTCCAACCAGTATAATTTGTCTAGAGCATATTGTTCATCATCAAGCTCTATTGCCACACATTGATGAGCTATTATTTCCAGTAATGTAACCCATATTCCTGTAGGAGCGCAGTGTATTTTTGCTCCTAGTTTACACAACACATCTCTTCCCAGGATTAGCAGGTGTGTCTGGTGAATAAAGTAATGGGGCTTGCACTGTAATTCCTTCTATAGTTATCCATTGTGGCTCTGTAAATCGCAAGGTTTGTATTTTTCCTGAGAAGCCCATGTTTTTGATTGTTTTGCGAGTGAGGGGGAGTTTAGAGCCTTCTTTCCCAATGCTGGTGAATGTTGCCCCTGTATCAACTAAAAATGGTGCCTGTATATCACTACCAATTATTACCATAATTGTTGGTTCTTGTGCTGGATGCAGTGTGGTGGTCCACTGTACCAACTCCCCCTCAGGCTTCTCTGGGCCTCTTCATTGCCCCCCCGATGTGGGGGGACCCATTGGGTTTCCCCCTGGAGGCACTGGGGCCTGGCTCTGATTACTTGGGCCTGCCAATTGTCCTGTCCAGTTTACCGTCTGTTGTGGGGGTTCTCTTGGTCCTCCTGTCCACTGTCCAGCTCAATTTCCTTCAGATGGGCCTCCCATTTGTGGGTGAGGTCCTCTCGGTCCCCCCATAGGGGTTCTCAGCATGCTATATTGTACATAGGGGCATTCTCGTCTTATATGTCCTGGAGTATTACAATTCCAGCATCCCCCTCCATGTCCTCCTGTTGTCCACACATTTTGTTGCACTGGTTGTGCAAATCTGTACATTGGTTGTGTGAATCTGCCTCTAATCTGACCGCATCCAGGTCACCATCCTGATTGTTGTCGGGGATATTGGGGCCCAACAGGATACTCCATAATGTTAGGAGGATTTTGATATATAACTGGACTTTGAGGCTGCATTGCTATTACAGGTTGAGGATTAACTGCTGGAACTGGAGCTGGATTATTTGGTACTGTTGGGGTAGCTGTTGGGGTTACAATCACTGCAGCTTGTTTAGCAACATCTTCTTCTTCCGTCTTTCTTTTTCCCTTGGCTTTCTTGCTTATTCCATGTAAGTTCTCCCAACTGTGCGTTGTGTAGCTGTATTAGTAGCTAGGTAATTCAAGATGGCACCAGTGTGTGTGGCCTGCCGTCTGTCGCTATTTGCTCTGTTTGTGTTTTTTCTGGTTTGTATTATTAAGGAGTCTACCTAACTGCTGGTTTATGATCGTCAAATGCTTTTTCATATTCGTGTTACCCCTGAGACTTTTGTAAATCACGCCTGGTAAATGCCAGGTCAATAGCAAATAAGACTTTCATTCTGAATGACTTCTTCACGTCTCGTTAATTGGACTTTTTATGTATAACGGAGACTTGGATGAGCGTTGGTGAGTCGAGTTCAATTACTGAAGTTGTACTGCGGGGCTGTGCGTATTTTAATTTGCCGAGAATTTCTGGACGTGGAGGAGGAGTAGTGACTGTGTTTAGGACAAGTTTTAACTGTAAGCAGCTGGCGGCGGATTTCTACTCCAGTTTTGAACTTAACATGTTCAAACTGAAGCACTCTTCTCCGGTATTATGCACCATGATACCACCTAAATATAATAAGAACTTTATCAGTGATTTTTCAGATTTTTTGGCTGGGATTATGCCTAAATATGATAAGGTTCTTATTGTAGATTTTAATATTCACATCTGTTGTCCTAACAAATATCTAGTTAGTGACTTTTTTAATCTTATTGATTCTTTTAACTTTGTTCAGTTTGTGTCAGATCCTACACAAGAGCAGGGACACACATTAGATCTTGTTTTATCCTGTGGGCTTCCAGTTGTTAATATGGAGATATGTGATGCGCTGTTTTCTGATCATATGCCTGTTGTGTTTGAGATCCCGCTGCCCTGTCAAACCGCTAAACAGTGTGTACCTGCACGGTGCTGTCATTCTTTTAATTCTTCTACTGCTGTACAATTCTGTGCTGCTTTTAATAATACTCCTGAGTTATTTTTAGATGCTTCTAATTGTTTTAATGTTGAGGGGTTAACATCTTTATTTAATGTAATCTGCCGTAATATCCTGGATAGTGTCTCACCTTTCAGAACCTTGAGCTCTAAACCTAAACCTGCACCCTGGATAAATAACACCACTCGTGCTGCCAGGCGTGAATGTAGGAGAGCTGAGCGCAAGTGGAAGAAAGACAAGTTACATGTATCTTTTGAAATTGTGAAGAACAGCCTAAGTGTTTATCAGAGAACTGTAAAAGCTGAGAAGACAAAATATCTTTCAGCCATTATTTTAAACAACTGTACCAGACCTCATGTTCTTTTTAGCACTATTAATGCTGTTCTCAATCCTTCACAGCCTACATGTCCTGTTGAGTCCCCTGAAAGGTGTGAATTATTTTTACATTTTTTTGTGGATAGGATTAAAAATATTAGAGCACTTATATCAGTTCCATTTTGTGATCCATCCATTAGTGCTACATGCTCTGCTGCTTTTAACCAGTTTGAGCCTGTTTCACTTTCCTTTTTAGAGGAGATTATAGGCCATATGAAATGTTCATCCTGTCATCAAATGTTCAGTGTTATCCCTCCTCGATTTTTTAAAGAGATCTTTCATACCATTGGACCAGTGGTTCAGGAAATTTTAAATGTCAGTCTGACCACTGGTGTTGTGCCTGAGACCCTTAAGCATGCTGTGGTGCAACCTTACCTTACCTGATGGACAGAAGTTTTTCTGTTGGTCTTGGTAACACTGTATCCTCATCAGCAATTCTCACATGCGGGGTCCCACAAGGGTCTATTCTTGGGCCTTTATTATTTTTACTTTATCTACTGCCATTGGGATCCATTATTAGGAAGCATAGAATGTCCTTTCACTGTTTTGCAGACGATATTCAAATCTATCTTCCTCTGAAACAGAAGGATACAAACACTTTAACACCACTTTTGGAATGCCTATAGGATGTCAAAACATGGATGTCAGTAAATTTTCTGAATCTTAATGAGACTAAAACTGAAGTGCTGGTATTTGGACCAGCACAGTGGAGCCTGTGTTGACCCTTTCCCTGAGACGTGTTCCCTTAAATTTTATGTAAAACCAACTGCTAGAAACCTGGGTGTTTTATTGGACAGTGATTTTAAACTGGATAAGCAAATTAACTGTTGTCAAAGCTAGCTTTTTTCAGCTCAGGCTCTTGTACAAGGTCAAGCTGTTTTTAGCAAAAAAAGATCTTGAAAAGGTTATACATGCTTTTATTTCAAGCCGGCTTGATTATTGTAATGCCCTTTATGTTGGTGTTGGCCAGGCCTCAATTGCAAGGTTGCAACTGGTCCAAAATGCTGCTGCACGTTTTTTAACGGGAACACGTAAACGGGAACCCATAACTCCTGTCTTAGCGTCCTTACACTGGCTCCCTGTGCAGTTCAGGGTCAAATTTAAAGTATTGTTAATGGCCTACAAAGCCCAGAATAATTTAGCACCTCAATACATTTCTGACCTTTTAAAGCCATATAGTCCAGCACGGTTTCTCAGGTCTGGTGAGCAGCTTTTACTTGCAGTACCTAAATCTAGGATGAAGAGTCGGGGCGATCGCGCCTTTTCAGTAGCAGCCCCTAAACTTTGGAATGAGTTGCCCCTGTACATCAGGCAGGCCCCGACTCTTCCTATTTTTAAATCTCACCTTAAGACCTTTTTATACACATTGGCATTTAATACTGAGAAATGAGGTATTCTTCTCCCTGTTTTTATTATTTTATTATTATTGTCTGTTTTTTTACTGTCTGTTTCTATGTCTGAAGCTATTTTAGAATTGTACAGCACTTTGTCGACTAAGTTGTGTTAAATGTGCTTTAAAAATAAATTTGACTTTGACTTTGACTTTAGTAGATTGTCTGCTGCTTTCTTGGCTTCCTTTTCCCTTTTCCGATGCAGTTCAACATAGTGTATGATATTTGCTTCAAAGGTGGGCCATGCCGTAGTATTTAGACCCACCACAGTTTCCAGTTGTTCTTGGACTTCACTTGGGAGTGCACGTTTCTGCATCACTTTAAATAGGGCTTGGCTAGCTGCTGTCTCATCCCACGGAGCACCCATCTCTTCTCTCCATATAGTTTGTAACTTCAGTATGAACTGAGCTACACCTTTATCATTTTCCATCTTAATTTTTTCTACTCGTCCCAGATCTGCTTTTGTTGGATAAAAATCTCTCAATACATCCCAGATTTTATTTCTCCAAGGTCCCAGGGGGTGATGATCGTGTTGAGGGTCATCAGCTGTTAATCTAAGACCAGCCTGATCAAATATCTTGGCTTTTCCATAATGTCCAAGATGGCATAATAACCGCTGTTTACATTCCACCGGACGCTAATGCTTGCTCAGCTATTGGACTTTTACATGGGAGTTTTAACAGCAGAGCATGCATCCTGATGCTATGCTCATAGTAGCAGGGGATTTCAATCACGCTGACCTGAAAGCAGCACTCCCTAGATTCCACCAGCATGTTAAATGTGCTACTAGAGGAGCTAACACTCTGGACAAGGTCTACTCCAACATCAAGATGGGCTACAGAGCGAGACCACTTCCACACCTGACCCAGTCTGACCACGTGTCCCTGCTTCTGATCCCCGCATATGCCCCCCTCTGTAAAACTGCTTCTATCAGCACAAAAGTCATCAAAACTTGGCCTGATGGTGCCTCTCAGCAGCTGCAGGACTGCTTCAACAGGACCAACTGGGAGGTGTTTGAACATAAGGACCTGGGAGTGTTCACAGACAGTGTGCTGTGCTACATAAAGAACTGTACAGACACTGTCACAGTGGACAAACGCAGCCGGGTTTTTTCCAACCAGAAGCTCTGGATGACCCGGGAGGTCAAGCGGCTGCTCAGAGAGAGAAACACTGCTTTCAGGTCTGGAAATCGGGAGCAATACAGTGCTGCCCGAGCTAACCTGAAGAGAGGCATCAGAGAGGCCAAGCTGGATTATAGGAGGAGTATCGAGGACCATCTGGACAGCAACAACAGCAGGCAGGTGTGGCAGGGAGTCCAGCATCTCATTAATTTCAGGACCAACCCTGGAGCTGCTGAGGGTGACACCACACTGGCAGAGGAGCTAAACCTCTTCTTTGCATGTTCTGAGGTGGAGCCACCAGAGACATCAAGGCCCTCAGCAGCTTAACCCTCACAGTCAACGAGAAGGAAGCTAGGCATACACTGAGGTCCGTGAACCCAAGGAAGGCTGTTGGACTGGATGGTGTCCCTGGCCGGGTACTGAAAGACTGTGCAGATCAGCTGGCTGGAATCTTCACCAAGATCTTCAACCAGTTGCTGGCCCTGTCCACTGTCCCACCGTGTCTGAAATCCTCCACCATAGTCCCATTACCAAAGAAATCTCACATCTCGAGCCTGAGTGACTACCGGCCAGTTGCACTCACACCAGTGGTAATGATGTGCTTCGAAAAATTGGTCCGGAGTCACATTACATCATTCCTGCCACCAAGCTTCGACACTCACCAGTTTGCCTACAGGGGAAACAGATCCACAGAGGATGCCGTGGCCACAGCCCTCCATGCTGCACTTTCCCACCTGGAGAAGCAGGGCAGCTACGTCCGGATGCTCTTTGTGAATTATAGCTCGGCGTTTAACACCATTCTTCCCGTCAAACTGGTGGACAAGCTTAAGGACTTGGGGCTTCCACACTCCACCTGCATGTGGATTAATAGCTTTCTGTCTGATCGCAGTCAGAGGGTCAGAGTGGGCCAACACACCTCTACAGCCCTCAGCTTCAGCACCAGCTCCCCACAGGGCTGTGTTCTGAGCCCCCTGCTCTACACTCTTTACACCCACGACTGCACCCCCGCTCACCATAGCAACACCATTGTGAAGTTTGCAGACGACACTACAGTGGTGGGACTCATATCAGAATGGGATGAGTCAGCTTATAGGGACGAGGTGGAGCGGCTCTCATGGTGGTGTAAGGAGAATAACCTGCTCCTCAACACCACAAAGACCAAGGAGCTGATCATTGACTGCAGGAGGAAGAAAACGGACAAATAATCCACTTTCCATCAGTGGGGACTGTGTAGAGAGGGTAGCTGACTTCCGGTTTCTGGGAGTCCAGATAGAGGAGGGCCTGACTTGGAGCACAAACACCTCTGAGCTGCTGAAAAAGGGCCAGCAGAGACTCTACTTCCTTAGGGCGCTGAGGAAGAACAACGTCACTCAGAGACTACTGGTGTCCCTCTATCGGTGCTCCGTAGAGAGCATCCTAACCTACTGCATTGGCGTATGGTTCACCAGCTGCACAGTGGCTCAGAGGAAAGCTCTCCAGAGGGTCATAAACATGGCCCAGAAGATCGTCGGCTGCCCTCTCCCAACACTGGAAGATCTACACACTTCACACTGTATTAATAAAGCCCAAAGCACAGGACAATCAGAGCCAGGACAAACAGACTAAAAAACAGTTTTTATCCAACAGCCATAACCACTCTCAATAATCAAAAAACACTGTTTTCATGAGAAGTGAAACAAAATTGACAGATGGTGAATGTGACTGTGTACAATTTTCCGTACCTATTTATTTAACCTTTTCATCTTATTAATTTATTTTTTATATACTAATTAGTACTTTTTTTAAATTGTTTGAATGTATGCATGACTGCTGCACTTTAACTGGTTGGTACTTTTAAATGACAATACACTTCTATTCTATTCTATTCTATTCTATTCTATTCTATTCTATTCTATTCTATTCTATTTTCCCAGTGTTTGACACAATGTGGCTTTTATATCTCCTCGGGCCAGCCACTGACCTGTTGTTTGCTCTTCAAACTTTGTAATCCATTTCTGTGCTCCATCACATATACTGGGCAGTCGGCCTATCAGGCCTGTTATGTCCATAAATGTCCAGGGAATATAACTCACATGTCCTCCTTTAACTAGTATGGGGCATTGTTTTGATAAAGATTCACCTTGCCCCTCCCGCTACTCTTCAAAGTCATCACCCACAGCCCCTCCTTTTAGTTCATCATTACTCTCCTCTTCTCCTTCTTCTGTTTCGGGCCTCGATGTCGGTGGGTTTTGGGACTTTGAGCATGTATTTACCCCGTTAGCTTTGTCTTCTTGTCTTAATTTTCTGGCTTTTTTTTCTGGCATTTATCTTGCTTCTAACCTTTTCTCAACTTTCTTTCCCATTTTGCTCTTTGTGACATCTTGGCTTGCTCATTTTTTAGTTGTAATACACTCAGAGCAGCTGTACTCTGGGCTTCTTTTACTTTCTTTAATTCTCTTAGCCCATCTGCATTATTCAGTTCTATAGTTTTTATTTTCTCTTCTAGATGGTCGGTGTGTAGCCCTAACTCATTCACCCTATCTAATGCGGATGTTGTCATAACCATCAGATCTTCCTGCTGTTTGTCTCTTTCTCTTTGTCGTTGGTCATTCACGTTTTCCTCCTCATAAAGTGGTGTCATTTGCACATCTCCTTCTACATGCATCCATTTCGTGTTCCCCTCTTTACTGGGGTTCCGTTTTCTTTTTTCTCAAATCTCTGAGTTCTCTGG
Source organism: Hemibagrus wyckioides (assembly GCF_019097595.1). Lineage (NCBI taxonomy): Eukaryota > Metazoa > Chordata > Actinopteri > Siluriformes > Bagridae > Hemibagrus > Hemibagrus wyckioides. The sequence goes on from NC_080715.1 coordinate 42,981,669, forward strand.
ATACGTAATTGCTGCTGCTGCTCCTTCATCAGCGTTTGGTCTCAACCTTTTTTTTGACTTGTTCAGGTTGTGGGCTGGCACCTTTTCCGCCTTTGGACTTCGTAGTTAGTTCGTGCAATGTTTGTTTAGCACCTTTAAGGAACTCTCCAGTATCATCTGGATGTAACTGCATTCTTGGACTCTTCACCCGAAGCCCTACCAAGCAGACCTGTTTCTAACAAACAGCGGTATCTAGGGCCTCCGTGCAGTCTTTCCACCTGCCCATGCAGCCCTGGCATGCGGGGTTCCCCGTCCACACACCAGCGGTATCAAAGAAATAAAGTACTCCTCCAGGCTTGGATGAGAAAAAGCAACCAGTTTTATTTAGAAAAAATATCACTGAAACTGGCACTCAAATACGCAGATTCATGAATCAATGCAGTCAAGTACACCCTCCTTCACAAATCCCCCAGTATATATACCTTTTAGCCCAGCTGCCTAACCTTGCTGGGTTCTATTTTCTATGGATGGTTTTGACGTTCACCCACTATCAGCCCTGAAAAACAGCCCCACCTTTCTGTGGCCTTTGTAAAGTGTTTAATTAAAACAGTTCCACGCATTATGTCGTTGACGTAAAGCAGGTGCAACCAATGACATTACTGTGTCCTTTCAATCTTGCATTGTGCCCAGAAGTTATTCTTATGAACTGCGTCTTGGTGGAAGTACGAAATACTATTTGTGATGGCGTGCAAAAGAAACCTAAGCTTTTCTACTTCTGTAACTAAGGGTCAGCAAACAGCCCACTGCGTATGAATGACTTTATGAAGCAGCTGATCTCCGGTCAGAGTGCTTTGTCTCGTTTGAAGGGTTTGATTGAGAAGCAAGCTGCACACACTGCTCTACTCGAAGAGGCTATCCAGCGTCTTGATGCTGCAAGTTTGACAAGCAAAGACTGCAGGAAGAGTCAAGCCATGTGCATAAAAGAGTTAAGAGGGCGCATAACATGAGCAATATAGTAGTAAATTATACCTCACCAAGTTAGCCTAAGTTAGGGCTTGGCTACACAACTACTTTTTGTTCCTTGCGTTGTTGTAGATGTCCAGCTTAAAACAGCTTTAACTGTTTGTCACAGCCGAATTACACGCTGTTGTTTGAAAAGTCTGTGTTGTATGTATGCATGTATGTATTGAAGCGCTTTTAATTCAACATTACAGGAAGCTGTAAGGCACCTCCATAATTCAGAAAACAACCCACATAAATATGATCCACAAACTGGGTAAGAATGCTGTTTTTTTTTACATGCTATGTATGGGGTTTTATGTAATCATTTTAAATGTAATTAATGACACTACTCTCTTTTCACACAGAATAAGTTCACCTCATAATCAGGTAGTGATGACATATCTGCTGGAGGAATTAAAGACGACTTTTACAGATACAGACCCTGAGTGTATAAAGGGTAATCAGAAATTGTTATTGTAATTATTTTCATGTCCCTTTATTTTTGTTCGTCTAATAATTTTAATTGTTTCTGTCACTTATCTGAATTATTTTTTATTCAGCATGTTGCAGGACTTACGGAGGAAATACTCTTTGTCTCAACCAGGAAAGTCCCAGCTAAGAGACTCCATTAAGGCAGGGGCTAAAAACTGACAAAGGAAAAGACGAGTAAGTGTAGAAATTCTGCTTTTTCCTTATTCTTACTTTTTTTTTTAATATTTATTAGTGTTTGGTTTAATTTAATAAAAAATTTCTGAATCAATTCTATTCTTATTTCTTTAAGGGTGTGGGGGATGTATAGTACAGTGGGGGTGTGTGGATAGGTTCTATCTACATACCTGCCCAATAAACGATCAAGTCACTAAGCTATGAGGGCTTGGGTTGGCCTAAATAAAAAGTGTGACCAATCAAATAATAGCAACAGGAAAGTGACTGGGTAATGTCTCACTCGATGTCAGGGTTTTGGAAGTGTTTTTTTTTTTTTTTTTTTACAACAACCAATCAGTGTTGAGATAAAAGACCAATAGGGAACAGCAGAGTTGTGTAAATGCAAATAGATCTTGAGGTGTAAATATCTCCTGACAAAATCTTTAAGTGGATTACTTGCCATTGCAACAAATGGCTGTACCATGGTAAAATACCTCAGCAAGATACATCCGGATTGGTACCATTCTGGAAGTATCCTATCTTGGTGGAATTTGATGTATAGAGTCAGTGGTACTTGTAGATACTTCTGAAAATCAGTGGTGTATACAGGAGTATCCTGGTACCTCTTTTCATCAAACCCTATGGATTTTCTATCCAAAGAGCCAGACTCCAAGAACATCTGTAATGTCCTTGTCATCACAGAACACTACACCAGCTGGTGGAGTCTGGCTCTATGGATAGAAAATCCATACACACAAGATCTATTGGGCCACTACTGTATAGCTCTTGGGCAGAGTCTTTCTGTTGACACATCTAGCACATGTCTGGCAATATTTTGCCACATCAACCTTCAATCGGGACCAGTAATATCTTTCTTTCACAAACCCGTAGGTTTTGTCAAACCCCAAGTGACCAGAGTCATCATGAAGTGATCATGAAGAGCTAATTCATGAAACTTCTTAGGCAGACACAACTGTTTATGACAAGATCTGCCTTGGGCTTGAATGCATCAAAACATTCCTCCATTATCCAGAACTAATCTGTCCCATTCTCTCATGAATGAATGTCCTGATGATCCTCTTTCTTGAGTGTAGACAGATCTCCTTTTTTCAAAGCTCTCCACATCTCTCCAAGACACAGGTCTTCTTGCTGTGCACAGGACAAATCTACAGAACTCAATTTTGGAATTCTGAAGGCATCCAGTGTAGCTAAGTTACAGTATGCTTTGGGGACTGAATTTGGAGACCCTCCTAGCAATGTGACAATCCTGCTGGCACTTGCAAAGCAACTGGACTTGTCCTGCCCTGGTAGCTTACATAGAGATCTCACCCCAGAAGATGGTATACTTATCCATTCCCGATCCTTCACTTTAACATGAGGATGATGAGACAAGGCGTCGGCATCAACATTTTGTCTCCCAGGCCTGTACTTGAGACTGAAATCATATGCTGAAAGGGCTGCCAGCCACCTATGTCCTACTGCTTCCAGCTTGGTTGTTGTCAGAGCATAAGTTAGCGGGTTGTTGTCTGTCTGTACCTCAAACTTAGCTCCATACAGGTAATCATGTATCTTGTCAAGGACCGCCCACTTTTTAACACCAAGAATTCAAGTTTGTGGACTGGGTAGGTCTTTTCAGAAGGCGTCAAAGTTCTGCTGACAAATGCCACAGGTCGTAACCCCTGTCCTTGGTCCTGATACAGCACAGATTGGCAAAGACCAATACAGGAGCCTGAGAAAGTCAACTCATCAAAAGCAGCTTCACAAGCATCAAGTCCATCTACTCTCAAATGGATCAGAGTCTTTGTACACTGTTCGTTCTGGGTGAAGTCCTGCTTTGATCTTTTTCAAACTCATTGATGACAGACCCCCTTGCAACAACTGATTTAGAGGGTGTGATACTTTCGAATGGTCTTTTACAAATTTTCTATAGTATCCACAGAATCCTAAGAAAGAACGTAGCTCTGACACATTCTGTGGTCTAGGCCAAGAATTTACAGCGTTGATTTTTGAAGGGTCTGTGGAAACACCCTTTTGAGACACAATGTGTCCAACATAGCTGACAGAACTCTGACAAAAAATGCACTTATCCAATGACAACTTTATGCCTTCATTCTGCAATTGGTCTAACACTTTGAGTAACCTCTCTTCGTGTTCCTCTAATGTCTTTCTGAAGATTATGAGGTCATCCAGGTAGACTAACACCTCCAACAAATTCATGTCCCCAACTGTCTTTTCCATAACTCTTTGAAAAGTTGCTGGAGCACCACAAATTCCTTTTTTTGGAATTTGTGGTGCTCCAGCAACTGGAGCACCACAAACATGAGTTGAGGAATTTCTCAACTCATTGAAGGAAAGAGGGGCACACAGCTTATGGGTCATCCTCAAATGCATAGCCACCAGGTCACATGATACAGCACCTCTAATTATTTGCTGCATTCGAAGATTATGCAAAGCAGAATACTCAGTGCCTTTTTTCCTCAACATACTGTGCAGCATCCTGTCCAACATCAGTATATAGGCTGAGAGCTTCTCTCCTTCATTCTGGTAAGTGCTCCGAAACTTTAGCATCAAATCTGCATCCTCTGCAGTAGTGCCAAATGCTGACTACAGCACACTAAGATAGTCACTGAAAGTAGCAGATGGGTTACCAGTCTTTTTAAACCTTACAATATCTGCTCCAGGACCTCTAAAACACTCTACTAGGCTCTGTTTTTTGACATTATCAGAACACTGCCATTCTTCCAGAATGTGAGTAGTCTGCTCCATCCAAACTCATATTCATCATCTCTGGGAGGAGTGGGTATAAACCATGAGAAAGGGCACAACTTTCTATATCCAACTCTTTCTTGAGATGAAGCGACATGACATGTTTGGACAAGGGAGTTCATGGCATCAACAAGCTTAGTGTTAAGGTCAGGTGCAGGGGAAGCTACAGTAAACTTGGAATGTCAGCTAATGATTTACCCTCCTTTGAAAGAAAAGAGATTAACTTAATCTGGAACTCTTCTTCACTATTCTGCTTAGGGATTTCAGCTGCAAACAAACAAAATATATATATATTATATATATATATATCTCCATACATTTGGAGAAGCGCGATTCGTCACTCCAGAGAACGCGTCTCCACTGCTCTAGAGTCCAGTGGTGGCGTGCTTTACACCACTGCATCCGACGCTTTGCATTGCACTCGGTGATGTATGGCTTGGATGCAGCTGCTCAGCCATGGAAACCCGTTCCATGAAGCTCTCTGCGCACTGTTCTTGAACTAATCTGAAGGCCACATGAAGTTTGGAGGTCTGTAGCGATTGACTCTGCAGAAAGTTGGTGACCTCTTCGCACTATGCGCCTCAGCATCTGCTGACCCCGCTCCGTCAGTTTACGTGGCCTACCACTTCGTGGCTGAGTTGCTGTCATTCCCAAACACTTCCACGTTCTTATAATACAGCTGACAGTTGACTGTGGAATATTTAGGAGCAAGGAAATTTCACGATTGGATTTGTTGCACAGGTGGCATCCTATCACAGTTCCACGCTGGAATTCACTGAGCTCCTGAGAGCGACCCATTCTTTCACAAATGTTTGTAAAAACAGTCTGCATGCCTAGGTGCTTGATTTTATACACCTGTGGCCATGGAAGTGATTGGAACACCTGATTCTGATTATTTGGATGGGTGAGCGAATACTTTTGGCAATATAGTGTATATATATATACACACACTACTCACAAAAAGTTAAGGATATTCGGCTTTTGGGTGAAATTTCAGGATGCACCTAAAATGCACTATAACCTTTGCAGGTCAACTTAATTTGACCTTCTCTACACTTTTGAATGCACATGTCCAACTGTTCAGTGTTTCAGTACTTTTTGCACAACTTGCTGTTCTCTAACAAGGTGCTTAAAGGCAAAATTCACAACTGGTGTTTGATTCATGAATTGACCAATAAATTTCCTGGTTCAATTAGAAGCTTCTACCAAAGGTAGAACTTGAAAGCCTTGTGCTAGTCTGCCTTCTATTTCAACTGTGCCCACTCGTTATAGCATGTTATAGTTATAGTATAAGCTACATTACACTCGGTAATGCCGAACAGGTCGAAGAATTCTGATCTTGCAAGCGATCTGTTGCTTTGATCATCTAGTACTGCATACATTTTAACTGCTTTCTCTGAGTGGCCTTCAGGAAATACTTTCACAAGACAAACCTTGGAGCAAGAGCGCGGAAGTTGTCTGACCCCACATACCTCCGTACAAGCTGAGGAAACATCAGATTCTGCAAGCTGTGGGAGATAATTTTATAGTTTGAAATGTATATGTATGGAGCGTGTGTTTGATGTTGTGTAAAATAACCAGGGGACAGCATGATTGAGTTATCAGGTAAAGTTTATTCATTGGATTGTTTGATTTTAAGAACAATATAGGGTTTAACACAACATGTGGCTCGGTCGTTGGCCTTGCATGTAGTCTGCAAGGTCTTTAAAGAATGAGCAGCTGTATCGGTGATGTCAGTCTGACAGGCTTTCTCAGCGGTAGCAGGCTTGCCAAATTTGGACCAATCAATATCAGAGCTGTACTCCAGGTCATCATGACCCATCCTCGCCCTGCCGGTACCTTGCGAGGCAATGACCTCATCATGGAGCAAACACAAGGGGTGCTGAACAGCAATGGCAGTACCAGGTGAAATGTCTAGATTAAATATGCAGGAGAAAACAGATAAATGAAAATGCAGTGAAGCGTAAAACTCAATGATAAGGAGTAAAGATGGGGGTAGGCCCCTGTAGAACTGAGAACTTACCCATGCTGTCTGCTGTGGATGAATGAGTCACCTGAGAAAGTGAGGCTGAAGAAAATCCCACTGGTGGGGGCGGAGATGCCCACATTTTTAATATAGTGATTTGTGAAAGTTTAATTATAATGGTATTCGAAAAGTTATAAATTCAAAGATAATGGTGTCAAAAAAGAACATGATGCTTCAAAAAAAGAAAATAGGTGGGATTATCTCAGCAAAGAGCTGGTGACGTGTTGCATTTGGAGAGATAAGGAAAATGAATATAAAGACTGTGGTTGGAGATCCCCGTTTAGAGGTTGTTGGGACGTTCATGTGTGAGCATCTCAATTCTTGTAACAGCTGATTGCAAATAAAATCTCATATCTGCATTCATCTAGTCTACATGATTTGTCTTATTTAGTTAGAGTCTCACTCAGACTGAGCTGTCGGGTCAGTGTGGAACTGGAGTCAGATTTTGTAGTGAATTAGTGTTAGTGAGTAGAACAGAATTTTTATTTCCACAAAGCACATCCTCAATCACTTTGTGATCTTCCAGTGTAGTGGGTTTTGGTCCTTTCATCCACGGTGCTGGGCCTGGATGGAGTGCTGCCATATGGGTTACACTACCACATTCTGAACACTTAACAGCCTGATCACAATCCTTTGCAATGTGTAATACGGAGCTGCAACATTTGAAGGATACGCCTTGCTGTTTGAGCAATGATTTCCTCTCTTCCATAGGTTTCATCCTAAGTCCTCTACATCTAGCCAGAGGGTGAGGCCTATTGTGTAGAAAGCACTGCTTGGCTGTGTTTACCTTGTTTTTAGGGTCACTGGCATCCGACATATTTTCTGAGGAGACCTGAGTTTTGTGAGTAGCAACAGCTCTGAAAAACGCAGGTTTGTTCAGTACTAAGAAAGAAGCTTGGGTCATTTTAGCTTGCTGACATACAAAGTCTACTTTGGAACTTGAAGGGTGGATACGAAACCCTGTAGTCTTCTTTATACTTAGAGCCCACTATGAGCCACTTTTCTTGCAAACTAAATGGCAATTTCTATACTATTGGATTTGCTCCAATGGTGTGTCTAGATAGGAGAGGCCCATCAGACCACCATCCTGCTTAGCCGCCTGGATCTCCATAAGCAAGTCTCCCAGCTCACATAGTCTGTGACTGTCTCTGTTTGATATTTTTGGAAAGCTCTCCAATTTCCTAAATACAGCTCTCTCTACCATTTCTGTTGAGCCATATATTTCATAAAGTCTGTTCCAGACCAGATGGAGCCCTTCTTGTGGATGGTTAATGTGTACAGTTCTGATATGTTTTGCATGCTCAGATGACTCCTGCCCCAGCCATTTTACCAGTAAGTCCATCTCCTTGCTAGGTGAGAGGTTAAGGTCTTTGGTGGCATTTATGAATGATGCACTCCATGCTCTGAAGGTCTCTGGACAAACATTAAACTTTGTAAGGCCAGCAGACACTAATTCATGTCTTGCGATAAACTTGATGACATCCGACATTTGATTATTAGCAGGTGGACGGCTTTGATATGGTTCAGCTCGTAAGGGTGTTGCTGAGCAGGTCTGATAATGGTCAAGTGGCACCCACCTATGTCCGATCCTTTCCTCGTTGCCTAGAGATGCTGCCGACCGTGGGTGATACTGATCTCGAAGAGCCTGGGAATATGTGTCATGTTGAGTGGGGTGTGTAAATTGTGTATCTGTAGACCATGAAATGTACTGCACACTCTCTGCATCAACAAGCTGAGACTTGGGTGGTTCGGCATGTAATTCATGTTGAGCCTTCTGCTGCAAGCAGTATTCGGAAGAGCATGTTTGCTGCACTTCTGAAATGTTTGCGCATTCATAAAACAGCCCATCCAGCACTGGCGATTGTGAATTCTCAACATTATCGGCCTGTCCTGATAAGTAAGCCTGTGTGCGTTCCACTGTGTTCTCTATAGGTAGCTCTATTAGGCTTGAATTCCCTCTACTTTCTAGCTCTGCAGCTGTTTCTAAGGCCTCCGCCTTCGCTTGTATAGCTGCGGCCCTCTTTTCCAGCCTTAAAGTCTCCAGTGATGCTTCTGTGATAGCTGCAGCCCTCTTTTCCAGCCTTAAAGTCTCCAGTGATGCTTCTGTGATAGCTGCAGCCCTCTTTTCCAGCCTTAAAGTCTCCAGTGATGCTTCTGTGATAGCTGCAGCCCTCTTTTCCAGCCTTAAAGTCTCCAGTGATGCTTCTGTGATAGCTGCGGCCCTCTTTTCCAGCCTTAAAGTCTCCAGTGATGCAGCTGTGTTTGTTGTATTTTCAGTTTACTTTCTTTCTTAGCAAATGTTATCTCTGTTTTGGCTGCTTCAGCCTCTGCCCTAGCCATTGTGGCAGCTGTGATCATGGTTGATGAGCGTCGTGAAAGCCGTGATGAACAAGATGCATTTGAGCCTTGCCTCCGTGATCCTGACTTTGAGCTATATTTAGAAATTATAGAAAGATCACCATGCAAGCTGGCTTGCTCCCCGCCGTGGACTGCAAAGCTAGAAGTTGGTCACTGAAGAGCTTTTCGTTTTACTGTTCTGCCCTTAAATCAAACGCCTTGCTGATTCAACAGTCAGATAATGCCTCCCAAGGACAACAGAACCAGGAAATGGTTAAACTGCTTTACTGCTGCCCACAGAATAACGTAAAACTGCAAGGATAAAAATACAGAGTGCTAAGTGTATAATAATGATCAACACATTTACATAAATAAACAAGGACACGTCACATCGTGCACAGTAAGCATCAGTTATATCAGTAGTAGGTTGAATAATAAATTTACCACCTGACATGTAAAACATAACAAGGAATATATGCATAGAATTATAATACAACAACATTTACATATGCACACTTACATAAGTGCCTTCAAATCAACTTAAAATCAAAGAGCAATGATAACTACAACTGTAGGCCTTCCCATGTGGTTGTGGAAACTAGACTCACATTTATAATGTCATCATATAAGGACTTGTAATGTGACATGTAATCCCCACTTTGAACACAAGGGGTCACTATACTGCCCATTATAATTAAACCATTAAAAAAGGAAAGAAAACGGTGCTGGTGCATAAGAAACAGAGGCTCGTAACCCTGCACCCCAGAGCCTCAATGACCTGAGGGCCTCCCTTAAAGAAGAGTGGAATGCCATGCCTCAGCAGTGATCAGCAATAAGTTGACTCGTGAACGGCATGAGACGTCGTTGTCAAGCTGTAATTGATGGCCAAGGGCACATGACAAATTATTGAGACTGTTGTTGGCTTTTGTTTCAATAAATTGTTTAAGATGAGGAAATCGGAAATCACCACTGTATGATTCTACATAAGTGTGTATATATATATATATATATATATATATATATATATATATATATATATATATATATATGTATATATATATATATATATATATATATATATATATATATATATATACACTATATTGCCAAAAGTATTCGCTCACCTGCCTTGACTCGCATATGAACTTAAGTGACATCCCATTCCTAATCCATAGGGTTCAATATGACGGTCCACCCTTTGCAGCTATAACAGCTTCAACTCTTCTGGGAAGGCTGTCCACAAGGTTTAGGAGTGTGTTTATGGGAATTTTTGACCATTCTTCCAGAAGCGCATTTGTGAGGTCACACACTGATGTTGGACGAGAAGGCCTGGCTCTCAGTCTCCGCTCTAATTCATCCCAAAGGTGTTCTATCGGGTTGAGGTCAGGACTCTGTGCAGGCCAGTCAAGTTCATCCACACCAGACTCTGTCATCCATGTCTTTATGGACCTTGCTTTGGTCACTGGTGCACAGTCATGTTGGAAGAGGAAGGGGCCAGCTCCAAACTGTTCCCACAAAGTTGGGAGCATGGAATTGTCCAAAATGTCTTGGTATGCTGAAGCATTCAGAGTTCCTTTCACTGGAACTAAGGGGCCAAGCCCAGCTCCTGAAAAACAACCCCACACCATAATCCCCCTCCACCAAACTTTACACTTGGCACAATGCAGTCAGACAAGTACCGTTCTCCTGGCAACCGCCGAACCCAGACTCGTCCATCAGATTGCCAGATGGAGAAGCGCGATTCGTCACTCCAGAGAACGCGTCTCCACTGCTCCAGAGTCCAGTGGCGGCGTGCTTTACACCACTGCATCCGACGCTTTGCATTGCACTTGGTGATGTATGGCTTGGATGCAGCTGCTCGGCCATGGAAACCCATTCCATGAAGCTCTCTGCGCACTGTTCTTGAGCTAATCTGAAGGCCACATGAAGTTTGGAGGTCTGTAGCGATTGACTCTGCAGAAAGTTGGCGACCTCTTCGCACTATGCGCCTCAGCTTCCGCTGACCCCACTCCGTCAGTTTACGTGGCCTACCACTTCGTGGCTGAGTTGCTGTCGTTCCCAAACACTTCCACGTTCTTATAATACAGCTGACAGTTGACTGTGGAGGAAATTTCACGACTGGATTTGTTGCACAGGTGGCATCCTATCACGGTTCCACGCTGGAATTCACTGAGCTCCTGAGAGCGACCCATTCTTTCACAAATGTTTGTAAAAACAGTCTGCATGCCTAGATGCTTGATTTTATACACCTGTGGCCATGGAAGTGATTGGAACACCTGATTCTGATTATTTGGATGGGTGAGCGAATACTTTTGGCAATATAGTGTATAAATATATATATATATATATATATATATATATATATATATATATATATATATATATATGTATGTATATAAATGCAATGTTGGAGCTCATGAATGTGCAGCAGTTATAAAAGTACTTATGAATCCAGGAAAATAGTGAAGTTCACGAAAACAATAGCAATTCTGGAGACCAGATGAAATGTGCAGCAAATCCAAACGTCCTTGACATTCATTCGCGAAACAGCACATGTCGATATCTTTGCAAATCTACCGCTCACAAAGCAACTAGGCCCGATCCGCAAGAAAAGCCTTGGTCTCTCTTAGCCTATCGTCCTGTTTTCTTGCATATCGTTGCTTACTCAGTCTCACTGCATGGCTAAAACTCCACAAGAAGTTTATGTTTATGTCCTTCATTGCAACAAACACACAGTTAATCTGTAAGTTAAACAAAACAGGTTTTGTTTTTTTAAAACTTGGATGTACAAAAACAAAACTCGCGTATCATCCCTCTTCCTGAATTACATCTCTCTCCACCCTCCACATGGCTCTGCCCATTCAATTCCCGTAATTATCCTGTACATTCTTATTGGTGAATCAATCATTGCTAGTTTTTTTCTTAATGAGAAACAATTAGAAGGAAATTTAGAAAAGAAAATTAACAATAAAGAACAACACACTTTTAATAAACCCATAATATAGAACAACGAAGTTTCAGAGAAAACAAAACTGATCTCTCTCCGTGTGTGAGTTTAGGAAAATGGCTGAAGCCAGTATTTCAGTACTTCAGGATCAGTTCATCTGTCCAGTGTGTCTGGATCTCCTGAAGGATCCGGTGGCTGTCCCCTGTGGTCACAGTTTCTGCAAGGTGTGTATTAATGGCTGCTGGGATCAGGAGGATCAGAAGGGCGTCTACAGCTGTCCTCAGTGCAGAGACACTTTCACTCCAAGGCCTGTTCTACGCAGAAACAACATGCTGGCTGAAGTGGTGGAGAAACTGAAGAAGACTGAAGTCCAAGCTGCTTCTCCTGCCCACTGTTACGCTGGACCTGGAGATGTGGAGTGTGATTTCTGCACTGGGAGAAAACACAAAGCCGTCAAGTCCTGTCTGATCTGTGTGGCTTCGGTTTGTGAAACTCATCTCAAACCTCATTTAGAAATTCCTGTTTTGAAAAAACACACATTAACTGATGCCTCTGGAAATCTACAAGAGAAGATCTGCTCTGAACATGATGAAGTGTTGAAGATCTACTGTCGTACTGACCAAAGGTGTATTTGCCCTTTGTGCATGTTGGATAAACATAAAGGCCATGATGTTGTATCAGTTACAGCAGAAAGAGCTGAGAAACAGGTGAGAACTCATCCCAATGATATTTCTCATTTAGATTTAGCAGCTTTGGTCAGTTACGAGATTGAATTTGTGATTTGAAGAGTTAAGTAAAGTAATTGTATTAAGTAAACATACAGTATTTCTATATCATTTTTCTGTCATGTTTTTATATTATGATACATAAGATGAAGAACATTCCTAGACATGTTGCCTAACCTTAGTGTGCAGTTTGAAGCCAACCTATATACAAGATGTTTTCTTAAAATTATTTATATAGTAATCCGTTTCTTGAATGTGGTGGTGATTATGATGATGGATGATAACCATTGTGTGTGGTTGCAGGTTATTCCAGAGCAAAAGAGGACAGTCTTAGGTGACTGTCAGATAGGAAACGTGTCAAAAACTTACCCCTGATTGAGTCATGATGTGTTTGAGATGAGAAATGTATTATGTCTGTATTTATTTGTAGATTTGTTCATTTAAAATAAATACGATTGAATGTGTGTGTGTGTGTGTATTTTGCAGTAGCAGTGAATATTCCTCTGCAGAATTCTCAGTTGGTTAATCAGCAGCTGCATAAGAGAAACCACGTACAGCTGCAGTTTGAGGTATGAGCACTGTGTAAATTTATTAGGATATTGAAGGATTTCCTTTTATTTCTGTACATCTTTCAGCTGTAAGCAGACTCTCAGCACCAAGAGGTAGAGTGGTGCCAATGCTTTGTATAAAAAAAATGTATTTTAATTTTACAGGATTGGCTGAAGACAGAGGTGTCAGCATGTAAGAATATTTTTACAGAAATAAATTCATAAAAATTTGTAACTGTAGTGTTGCATACATGGCCTTCAGTACATCATCTTTGTGTGTGTGTGTATGCAGAGGAGGTAAAAGAGGAGGCAGTGAGACTGAAGAAATGGTTAGAGGAGCTGAACAGCCAACTACATGTTGAGACACAGCTGCAGCAGGTGCACAGATGCATACACACACAAACAGACACATACGTGCAAACTCAACCCACTACCCTCTTATTTGTAGCAGTTATACAGACATGTATGTACACACCTGCAGCAGGTACACCACCACGTACACTGTAAAAAATGTACGTGAAAATTACAGTAAAAAACTGTGAAATAGCAATGGTAAAAGACTGTAAAGTCAAAAATAGTATATCACCGTAGTTCATACATCAAATTACCGTAAATAAAGAAACAGTATGTACTTTCATTTTTACTGTCCTAATATGTAAAAAATACACATCGTTACTGTGAAAAAAAAATTTTTTGGTAAAATTAATGGTATAATGCTGTAACTTCATAAACAAGTAATTACCTTAAAATCAAAAGTATTACTCTGTCTAAATTACAGATTTTGCTGATATGTTTATTTAAATTTATGATATAAAACCTTTCACCATTCAGCAAAAATATACCTTCATTTCTACAGAAACAAGATGTTAAAAATATGGAATGTGTTTGATAAATTAGGTTGATTTTAAATTAAAATGTTTAAATATGGGTTGAATCTGATAATTAATGTGCTATATCCAATTAAAATGATTATAGGCTGTAATTGTTTGTGTGTTTGTTGTTGTTTTGTGGTTTTGTGTTTATGTTGTGTTTATTTGGCTCTGATATTGCCCTGGTTTATTTTTGTTGCTGCAACTTGTACTTCATTGAAGGCTTCACAGAAATGAACCACATTGTTGATTTAAGTGTTTTGGAGATGGTCACAAACATATCTTGTAGATGTCTATCGTTTAAGGCTCATTAAAGCCTGAGTTCATTTAAGGAAATGTTAGGTGAAATGCTCTATTATCTTTTAAAGTGCTAGTTGAGGTTATTTCCCACCCAGTGAATGGAGAAGAATCACAATCAGTGGCGGCTGTTAACTGGCAATCTGCTGAGTGCTAATGAGACTCGTTGAGAATGCTCCAATCACATGAGGCCAAATATATAAAAACAATATTGATTCGCTAACTGTAACAACGTATGCGGAGCCAGAACACCAGAGGGCACCATCACCTGAATATTGACTAGTTGGTACTCATTTCCGGTCTTGCTCAGGTATTTAAACAGCTCCCTATCTAGTGTTCTCTGTGAAGTATCGTTTACCCTTTTGGATTACATACTGAGCCTTGCTTGATTATTGCTATATTCTTAAAGTGTAAGACCTGTGCCTGTTCTTATTACGATTCCTGGTTTTGCGATTTTGGTTTGTTTTTCCGAGTGTGTTTGATTTCCCGGCTTTTGACCCTGTTGGCTATTCCATATCGTTTCCAATTTTGCCTGCTGTTTTGGATTTAATAAAGATCTTCAATATGGATTCTACTTCATCCGCGTCCGGTGCATCCTCACAGGATACTTCACCAACTGGGAATCCAGCGGATCTTCAAGCCACCATCGTCCATCAGGGACATATGATCAGGTTTTACCAGGATCAAGTGGCTGAGTTAGAAGTAGCCAACGTGCGGCTACAACAACAACCTCCCGCCACGGCCATAGCTCCGCCACCCGCCGCACGCAGTGAGTTCCCACGCTTCATGCTTCCTGAAAAGTTTGATGGAGCCGCAGATTGCTGCCGGGGTTGATGCTGCCATTGATTCTTGTGTCAATGTGATAACTTTTTTGCAACAACCGGAGGTCTACGGCAGCGAAACGGTATGATGTGCATTCATGCTTTCACTTCTGACGGGCAAAGCATTGGACTGGGCTTCAGCGGTGTGGGATTCTGACCCACAAGTTAAAACATCAGCTGATTATTTCGCTAATCTCATCAAGGAGGTTTTCGAGTATCCGGCAGGAGGTAAAGACATTTCTCTACAGCTCTTGGTATTACGCCAGGGGAATGAAACCGCCGCTGATTTTGCTATTAAGTTCCGTATGCTAGCTGCGCAGTCGGGGTGGAATAAAAAGGCACTGATTGCGATGTTTCGGGAAGGGCTCAATCGGGAGCTGAAAGCTGAGATGGCCTGCAGAGAGACTGATGTCACGTTGTCACGATACATATCTACAGCCATTCGCCTAGACAATCTACGGCGACAGCATCGCACCCCCCCCTCCACAACAAGTCATGTCATGGAATCCTATAGACAGAGGGAGGAAACCGCAGAACCGATGCAGCTGGGGAGGTCGTGCGTTTCAGAGGCAGAGCGCGAATGTTTTGTACCAACAGCAGCTGTGCTTTTACTGTGGACAATCCGGACATAGGATCATCCAGTGTCCAGCTAAACCCACTTCATCCCAGGTAGGGGTCGAGAAACAGGCTTCTAAAGTTTCACTGCCCCTGTGCTTCTTGAATAATGACACTCGATTTCTCGTCACAGTGCTGATTGATTCTGGATCTGCTGTAAACCTGATTGACTGCAACCTGGTACACAAGCTCGGTCTGGCTACTACCCCATGTGTCCCACTGCTAAGAGTTACAGCCATCAACGATCAACCCATTGGGAAAGGACTCCTCACTCACCACACATCCCTCATCGAAGTGCAGGTTGGACTATTTCATAGAGAAAAACTCAGCTTTTTCATCATTTCATTGCCCTCAAACCCCGTTGTCCTCGGCCTTCCTTGGCTCCAATTGCATGACCCTGTAATCTCTTGGAAGGAAGGGGAACTTAGAAAATGGTCCACCTATTGCACCAAGAACTGTTTTCTCAATCAGTTAACCCGTCCGTGTTATTCCACCTCCATTGACAGCCAAGAAATCTCGCTCCAAGTCTCCCTCCCCAAGGAATACCAAGACTTTCTTGAAGTATTCAGTAAAGAGAAGGCCTCCAAGCTACCCAAACATCAACCCTGGGACTGTACTATCGATCTCCTCCCAAACACCACACCACCAAAGAGCCGCATTTACCCCTTGTCACTTCCGGAGAAGCAAGCCATGGAGGAGTATATAGAAGAAGCCTTAGCAGCTGGATACATCCGCCCATCGACATCACCAGCCGCTGCAGGATTCTTCTTTGTAGAAAAGAAAGACGGAGGTCTTCGACCCTGCATCGATTACAGAGGTTTGAATACGATAACGGTGCCATATCCATACCCACTGCCCCTGGTGCCTGCGGCCCTCGAACAGCTACAAAGCGCAAGAATTTTCACCAAGCTTGACCTGCGCAGCGCTTACAATCTTATTCGGATAAAGGAGGGTGACGAATGGAAGACTGCGTTCCACACAACACATGGACATTACAAATACCTGGTCATGCCTTATGGATTCACAAATGCTCCTGCCATTTTCCAGTCACTAATAACTGAGGTATTTTGGGATATGCTGAATCACTTCGTCATCGCATACATTGACGATATACTCATTTACTCCACCAACCTCGAACAGCACATCTCCCATGTCCGCGCTGTCCTCCAACGCCTCTCTGATCACAGACTTGTTGTCAAACTTGAAAAATGTGAATTCCATCGCACCTCCATTGCATTCCTGGGATACGTAATCTCACCTGAGGGAGTAGAAATGGACCAAAGTAAAGTGTCCGCCATTATGTCTTGGCCTGAACCCAACTCCATCAAGAGCCTTCAACGCTTCCTCGGCTTTGCCAATTTCTATCGTAGATTCATCAGAAATTACAGTATCATTGCTAGCCCGTTGACTTCGTTGTTGAAGAATAAGCCCAAGAAATTACAGTGGACTGACCAGGCCAGGGCAGCGTTTCAGAAACTGAAAAGGAGCTTCTCTTCTGCTCCTATACTCTGCCTCCCTAATCCCGAACTGCCTTTCGTTGTAGAAGTGGACGCATCAAATTGTGGGATAGGGGCTGTTCACTCCCAATGTCAGCCAAAATCTAACAAACTTCATCCCTGTTCTTTCTTCTCCCATAAGCTGACGCCAGCTGAAAGAAACTATTAAGTTGGGAACAGGGAGCTATTGTCTATCAAAGCCGCTCTGGAGGAATGGAGGCACTGGCTAGAGGGAGCCTGCCATCTGTTCCTGGTGCTCACCGACCACAGAAACCTGGCCTATCTTCGTGAAGCCAAGCATCTCAATACTCATCAGGCTAGATGGGCATTATTCTTCACACGACTCACATTTTCAGTTTCCTATTGACCTGGTTGAATTGTAAGGCTGACACACTTTCTTGCATCCACGAAACCATTGAGCTACCGGCCTGTCCAGAACCTATCCTCCTGCCTTCTGTCCGAGTGGCTCCTGTGCAGTGGGACATTATGAGAGACATTGAAAGAGCACATGCAACCGAAACTCCTCCTCAAACCACTCCCCCGAATAAAGAGTACGTTCCCACCAGTTTCCGCCAGCGAGTTCTACAGTGGAACAAGAACCCGAGTTCTTGGGACACCCAGGCATCCATAGAACCACTCAACTGGTGCGACAACGATTCTGCTGGCCGTCTCTTAACCATGACGTTGAGGAGTTCGTCCGCTCGTGCTCCACCTGCGCCTAGTCCCGAAACAGTTGTCAGCTACCCGAAGGTCTCTTAGAATCACTGCCTCCCACATATCGTATATCACCCACATTCCACGTATCACTGCTCAAACCGTTCCATGAACCACATGCTACCAGCCCTGCCATTACTGAACCACCTCCGCTGTTGGACGTAGATGGCTCTCCAGCGTACCAGGTACACTCTATCCTTAATTCCCAGCGTCGAAATGGGCGTCTTCAATACCTGGTGGAATGGGAGGGTTATGGCCCTGAGGAACGGTGTTGGGTCAATGTACAGGACATCCTTGATACCTCACTCACAAAGGAGTTCCACTCGAACTTCCTGAACCGACCCGCTCCGTGCCCACAGGGGCGCCCACGTCGTTGAACACCAGGAGGTGTTCCTAGAGGGGGGGGTTCTGTGACAACGTATGCGGAGCCAGAACACCAGAGGGCACCATCACTGTGAGTATTGACTAGTTGGTACTCATTTCCGGTCTTGCTCGGGTATTTAAACAGCTCCCTATCTAATGTTCTCTGTGAAGTATCGTTTACCCAATTGGAGTACGTACTGAGCCTTGCTTGATTATTGCTATATTCTCAAAGTGTATGACCTGTGCCTGTTCTTGTTATTACGATTCCTGGTTTTGCGATTTTGGTTTGTTTTTCCGAGTGCGTTTGAGTTCCCGGCTTTTGACCCTATTGGCTATTCCATATCGTTTCCGATTTTGCCTGCTGTTTTGGATTTAATAAAGATCTGCAATATGGGTTCTACTTCATCCGCGTCCGGCGCATCCTTACACTAACAAAACTGGGACGGTTCAAGGACAATTTAAAACAAACCAATTGGAGCTCAGCCTCAAGTCACGTGCTTTTCAAACTTTTACAGACCAACACACACTCGTTTTTCTGGTGTCCCGCGCGCACACACATGAATGGAACATAGTTTTGATTTTTTTGTTTTAAGTAAGTGATAATATGACTAACAGTGGAATAGTATGACTAAATGATTTTATTTTATTATTAAATAAAAAGAATTTGAAGTATTTCACTTCTGCAACATTTCATGTATGCATTTAAACTCCTGAGCGGTTATAGACTTGGAGGAAACAACGTGCTGCCCGCTGTGATGACCAGGAACATGGTGAGATTCTAAACTCTTTATCCAAGAAGCAAACCATTTTTTTGTTTTAAAGATTGTAATTTTTTGTTTGGCATTTTTGTTTTTTTGGACTGTGGCAGTAAAAATACAGTGGAGAGAGATGGGATGATTTGCAGCAAAGGGCCTGAGCTGGAACTGAATCTTGACTGCCTGAATAACAGTATGTGGTACAAGTTCTACCAGGTGAGGCACTTGATTAGCCATTTATTTATTTAATATAGCCATTTGATTGTAGTTTAAAACCTACATCGAGATGCTTGAGATGATTTTACTTTCAATTAAGGCAATATATTTCTTACTGTCTTTGTTGCTGTCATCTGCCAGCAGTTGTTCTTGAAATGGACCTCATCAATCTCTTTCCTGTTCTACAAATCATTCCTTTTGATCAGACGCTGGTCTTGTCCAGGATAAATATTGATAAGTGGTTGAACATTTGACTGGTTACTGGTCAGTGTTGTAGTAAATTTGATTACTGATTGTTTCAGTGGAGGCAACTGTGTTTAGACTTCATGTCAACAGACATAAAATAAATGCTTATGATGACTTATATGAAATGTTTCTGAAATGAGAACTTTCTCCATGAGACCATCAGTTATAAAAATGACCTGCAAAACTATAATTATTTAATTAATTAATAAATATTGCCTTCATTAATGTATAATTCATTGGAGCAAAGTTGAACATATTTGAACCACTTATTGAACAACCAGAAGGCTGTTTATCTCTCTGTAGGCATCATGGTCAAACACTGCATCAATCTAACATGAGCTTTGTGTATGTTTTCTGGCTTCAGAGAGGATCATATCAACCCACAGTGGACAACATGTAAGTCCTCAAGCTGAACTAGTGACAGTACATGCTGTAGCTTCCAGTTTCTCGAACATCATGTCCAAGTCTATCCCATGTCTTCACACAAGTCTGGACTCAGTGACTTATTCCTCTTGTTCAACCAGGGCAAGTAAGCCCTGATACATAATGTTTGTTTCTTTCACCATGGATTATCCATCATATGGACATGTGCTGTTTTTTCAAGATTTCATTACTAATTTGTGAGTATTGGACAAGGTATTTGATCAATTTAAACTGTTTACAACTGAATATGTACACTATATTGCCAAAAGTATTCGCTCACCTGCCTTGACTCGCATATGAACTTAAGTGACATCCCATTCCTAATCCATAGGGTTCAATATGACGTCGGTCCACCCTTTGCAGCTATAACAGCTTCAACTCTTCTGGGAAGGTTGTCCACAAGGTTTAGGAGTGTGTTTATGGGAATTTTTGACCATTCTTCCAGAAGCGCATTTGTGAGGTCACACACTGATGTTGGACGAGAAGGCCTGGCTCTCAGTCTCCACTCTAATTCATCCCAAAGGTGTTCTATCGGGTTGAGGTCAGGACTCTGTGCAGGCCAGTCAAGTTCATCCACACCAGACTCTGTCATCCATGTCTTTATGGACCTTGCTTTGTGCACTGGCGCACAGTCATGTTGGAAGAGGAAGGGGCCAGCTCCAAACTGTTCCCACAAAGTTGGGAGCATGGAATTGTCCAAAATGTCTTGGTATGCTGAAGCATTCAGAGTTCCTTTCACTGGAACTAAGGGGCCAAGCCCAGCTCCTGAAAAACAACCCCACACCATAATCCCCCCTCCACCAAACTTTACACTTGGCACAATGCAGTCAGACAAGTACTGTTCTCCTGGCAACCGCCGAACCCAGACTCGTCCATCAGATTGCCAGATGGAGAAGCGCGATTCGTCACTCCATAGAACGCGTCTCCACTGCTCTAGAGTCCAGTGGCGGCGTGCTTTACACCACTGCATCCGACGCTTTGCATTGCACTTGGTGATGTATGGCTTGGATGCAGCTGCTCAGCCATGGAAACCCATTCCATGAAGCTCTCTGCGCACTGTTCTTGAGCTAATCTGAAGGCCACATGAAGTTTGGAGGTCTGTAGCGATTGACTCTGCAGAAAGTTGGCGACCTCTTCGCACTATGCGCCTCAGCATCCGCTGACCCCGCTCCGTCAGTTTACGTGGTCTACCACTTGGTGGCTGAGTTGCTGTCGTTCCCAAACACTTCCACATTCTTATAATACAGCTGACAGTTGACTGTGGAATATTTAGGAGCGAGGAAATTTCACGACTGGATTTGTTGCACAGGTGGCATCCTATCACGGTTCCACGCTGGAATTCACTGAGCTCCTGAGAGCGACCCATTCTTTCACAAATGTTTGTAAAAACAGTCTGCATGCCTAGGTGCTTGATTTTATACACCTGTGGCCATGGAAGTGATTGGAACACCTGATTCTGATTATTTGGATGGGTGAGCGAATACTTTTGGCAATATAGTGTACATGTTTTCTTACTTTAGTCTGACAATGATATTTTTGTGCCTTGGTTTACAGTGGACCTTATTCACTTAGTAATTTATCATAAGTGGTTGAAAGTAAAATCTAGGCAAACCAACTGTAATGCATTATGTGTTGTACTGTATTTTTTATGGTAAAATTCTGGCAACCACAGCTGCCAGTAATTTACCATAAATTTGAACTTTATTTGAACTTTACAATAAAATACTATAATATGATTTACGGTTGTGTTGTGGTTTTTATCTGAGAAAGACTGTAATTAGGTTTACAGTATGTTATTTTACAGTAGTTTACCATAATTTGTTGTAAAAAAAAAACAGTTCTCAACTGCGAAATTTACAGTTGCTAATAAAGCATACCGTAAAGTGGTGAACAGTGTCACCGTACAATTTATGGTAAAATTCTGGCAACCACAGCTGCCAGTATATTACCGTAAAATCTACAGAATTTTTTTTACAGTGTATGTGGATTAACACACAAGATGTGGTTCTCCACCTGCGTGTGTTTAGGTTACTACAGGGCCACACCCTTTCCAGACCACAGAGGACACCCCTAATCAGAATCTAATCAGAACCTCAGTGACCTTTGTGTGTCTACTTCACCAAACGATCCATCACTTGCCTGGAGAATGCAAGACACACTCACTGCACACACACACAGACCTGTCTTAACACACCCTGTGGATCCGAGACCAGGAGTGTGTGTGAGCCAAGAGACAGCGTACGAGTGTACGAGTTACCCTCAAGCACAGGACACGCTTGAGAGGTGAGACACATGGACAAATCTGTTTCAACCACCATTGCGATTTTGTCCCAAACCACACTATCTAGTGTCTATGTAAACTGTGTTCCAGGAAGCTCACTTCATAGTGGATTATAAATCTAGTGCACTGGCATAGGTAAGCACGTGTGGCATGACATCCTAAAATGCATGCTACTGTACTCTGTTATTCTGAGGGGAAAACAAAATTGTCATGATTACTCCTGCATTTAACAATGTACCAACACATTTGTCTGGTAATGTGACTGCACTGGATGTAGTGGTGTCTCAAACCAGCATATTGATGCTTCTTTGTATATAGCCTTCATAACACGATTAGGGCACTGTTATTGTTTGAATTTTTTTCCCCCCATTAGTGATATCAGTTTGTGAAGATGTCTATAAGGGGACGTGAACACATACGGTTAGTAAAGAACACAAAAACCAAACAATGTCTTCTCTTTCGCTGTGGAGAACCTGGGACTCTGACTCTCTCTCTCTCTCTCTCTCTCTCTCTCTCTGCAAATGTATGGTGGAGGAGTGAGTGTGGCGTGTGGAGCATGTGAAAGTGATTTGTGTCTTGCCATTTTTTTCGGCACTAACTTATTGTGTGTGTGTGTGTGTGTAATTTATTGTGTGTGTAACTTGCCAGCACAGTATGTTTGTAGTGTGTGCAGTGAGTGTTGAATGTTTAGCGGTCAGTAACCTAGTGGGGCACGAGAACATTGTCTCCACCTCTAGAATGAACAGTGCAATTACGGGCACAAAGGGAACGAGTGCCTCAGCAACAAAATGATCTTGTGGTCTATGGCTTTCCCTGAAAAACAGATGAAATGTTCACAGGAATGAAGATACAAACCGCTTGTTTCTCTTCCCAAATATCATCTCTTTATTACATAAACACTTCAATAACTGGATTTAACCTTCCTGCTTGAATTTCCATTAATCAGATCATTGTCCTGCTCAACATCAAAATAGCACATTCAAATGACTCTTCTCAGTCAAAGTCCAGTTCTAACTTTCAAACTTTATTGTTTCAATAAATTTCTCTTTCCTTTTTTCCAGTCTCAGTGTGGTTATTACACTAGTATTAATGGATATTTGTGGTTATTATTAATTTGCATTAATCAAAGCCAGCTACTGACCAATATCTACATAATTCAATAGATAAACACTACTTATAGGCAGTGTATTGCTAATTTGAAGCAGAGCATAAAATTTTCTCCGACACATGCGTTCATGGTTCCACGACGTCACTTCCGGTTTTGCGATCTCTTCCGGTTTCCGCCATTTTATGCTCATCAGCCCTATATAAGCCAACAGGCTTATCTTAGGTTCCAGTCTGCCTGGTTTTGACTCTGCCTGTCCCTGATGCTGACTTCTGCTCTGTTCCTGCTTGTCTGGTTTGTCTCTGCCTTGTTTCTGTTCCCTGTTTACTGGATTTTGTATTATTGAACTGTATTCTGTTGCTGACTCTGCCTGCCCTGCGTTACCCTGTTCTCCGGATTTTGGATTATCTGACTGTTTTTTTGTTGCTGTTTCTGCCTGCCCTGTAATTACTCTGTACACCGGATTTAGGATTATTGAACTGTTTTCTGTTGCTGACTCTGCCTAGCCTGCTTACCTTGTTTTTTGGTTGATCAATGGTTGTTACCTGAGAACTCTGCCATTACCTGTGCTTGCCTTATTAAAGACTCTTAATTTGAACTTTGACTGTGTTCTGCATTTGGGTCCCCACTTGCTTACCCTGACACATAATAATTTATTTATAATAGAAACTAGATTTATATACAGTATAACTAATAAATAATTATTTACACCCGATTTGTGTGCATCACATGCTCCCAGACAAAGTGGCTCCTGACAACTTTCTCGAAAAGGTAACTTAAACCTTTTTCACTCATAACCCTATTTCAACAAGATTCTTCCCCTTACTCTTTAAATCAATGGTTCTAAAAACAACACACCCGGTATGTCATAGGTGAGGATGAGTATAGGGCGATGGATGGGGGTTGGAAATAATTTATATTTAAGAACATACTGACACAGTGTGGGTACAAACAAAGTTGGATTGCAACTGCATTCACAGTGGAACGTGACTGGTCCAGGCCATGTAGGGCTTTAAAAACAAACATCAATAATTTAAAATCCATTCTAAAATGTAACGGAAGCCAGTGGAGAGAATAGAGAATGGGAGTTATGTGATCACACTTAGAAGTATTGGTTAAGATGTGAGCAGCGGCATTTTGTACTAACTGAAAGTGAGAGAGACACTTGTAATTTGTCCTTCCACTTGCACTCGGACTTGCACTTGCACTTGTCTTCAACGCCACCTGCGTCTCATTCAGCCAGGGTTCTGGTTTAGGTTTAGAAGATTTGTACCTAACGGGGCAACTGAGTCCAAGATAACAGAACATGTGGAATCAAAACGTGAAATGAGGTCATCAGGGTTGTAGTGAGACACAGGACCGTCTATGGAGTATAGTGGAGAATTCATAAAAGCAGCAGCAAGTTGTACTGTTGAGGGGGTAAGAGTGTGACGCCGATGGGCTGGAACCCATGGTTTGGGCAGTTCAAAACTAGAGAAGTCATCTGTAGGAAAAGACTGGCAGATAAAATTGTCTTTGAAGATAGACATCAAGCCTCCACCATGACCCAAGCTACACAGAGAGTTGAGAAAGGAAGTTCAGAGAAAGCACTGTTCTCACCTGCTTTCAGCCAGGTCTCAGTCAACAGAAGGAAATCCAGATCATGAGAGGAAAAATAGTATAAAACAAAAATTTTATTCGTCAGTGATCTAACATTGATGGATCACTTTATCAGGCTGTTAGGATGCCCGATTTATTTTCACTCACACATCTACGTCTGCAAATCCTCGTTTGCCGGGTGCACGGAAGCAGCTTACAGGAGTCACGGATCACCAGTCGGAGACACCGATATCTGAACTCCCAGGTGTGCCGTGAGACGTAGCAGCCATACTTTGCTTGCAATCCAAGTGACCAGAAACAAGGCTTGTATACAGCGAATGCTGCCATATAGGCCTTAACACGAACCAGCAGCCCTCCTCTCTTACCCCGTCTTCTGTAATTGCTACGTGGAGGAATGCAAGGAATACACCAGAGGTAAGGTGGTATATCCCAGAGGAGTGGTGGGGGAGACTTTGATTGTCCATATAAACTATAAATCTATAATTTCTCCATACAATTATGAATGTTAAGTAAGGCTCGGCGATCGTACACTAGTAGTGATGAGATATTTCGAGTGATAAATGATAAAAATAAATAAGTTATTAAGATAGACAGTAGGAGCAGATGGGATGCCATACAGACAAGGGTGTAACTTTGGTTTGAGAAGGGGGGGCACAAAATGGGGGAAAATGTTTTTGATTCGAATCCCATTTCTTGCATTTACATACATTTAGGGGCAATGGTGTTTCAAAATCCAGGAAATAATTAAATTGATTATTATGATAAATTCTGCCAAAACAATAGTAGGCTACTAAATTATGTATATAAAAAAGATTCTTTATTGTTTAATAGTGGACAATCGCCAATACTTGAAGGAATCATTTTATAAAGTCAAAAATGTTCACCATTAATGTTTTGATTTTGAATTAAATTCAAATAATGTGAGACTCAATTTCCACTGTTGAACAAACTTTTATTTTAAACTAACCGCTGTACCTGAAAATGTAAATAAATGACTTGTACAGGACGTCTGTCAGAGACACATCCACCAAACAACAGGAGTTTAGAATAGAAAAAGCAAACAGCTTTTATGAACTGTGTGTGTATGTGTATGTGTGTGTGTGTGTGTGTGTGTGTGTGTGTGTGTCCTAACAGCTCAGTGCACAGACAGCAGTAGATGACAGTGAGAGGATCTTTACTGAGATGATCAGCTCCATGGAGAAAAAGCGATCGGAGGTGACGGAGCTGATCAGAGCTCAGGAGAAGACTGAACTGAGTCGAGCTGAACGACTCCTGGAGCAACTGGAGCAGGAGATTGCTGATCTTCAGAGGAGAGTCACTGAGCTGGAGCAGCTTTCACACACACACGATCACATCCATTTCCTCCAGGTAACACTCACTGTCTGATCTACAGAGCCAGCTGTTCCTCACACACTCTCTAAAACACCTCTCATTAAAGCAGCAATAAATGTCCCTGTCTGACATCACAAGTGTGTCTTTCATTTCATTT
Organism: Hemibagrus wyckioides; assembly: GCF_019097595.1. NCBI lineage: Eukaryota > Metazoa > Chordata > Actinopteri > Siluriformes > Bagridae > Hemibagrus > Hemibagrus wyckioides. The sequence goes on from NC_080715.1 coordinate 43,007,933, forward strand.
CTTCTCTGTAGGCTTTAGCTTCTGGACGTCAGTCTGCTCAATTAGACAGACCAGGTTTTGACACGTCCAGCATCAGTGTCCCTCAACATCTGTCATTTGATGGAGTGAGGAATTCTCTCTCAGATCTGAAGAAGAGACTGGAGGAATTCTGTGAGGAGGAACTCAACAAAATCCCTCCACATGGTAAGAGGAGCTGCTCCTGCTGGAGAAACACAATGATGGACGTCTTTACTCGCTCTGTGAAGTGTTATTTCTTAGCCATGCTCCTGCTTACTTTTCTGCAGCCAGTTTGCTCACCTGACACTTTGAAGTAAAATACTGATTTCAAATGAATAAACTGACTGTATCACTTTCAACTGTTTCCATCTTTTACACAACCTGATGATGCTTTTTGTCTTCATTTCCATTTTTCTCTCCACAGCTGCAGCAGTTCAGATCATTTCACCACCAGAGCCACAGAGCAGAGAAGAGTTTCTGAAATGTACGTCTAACAGACACACACACACACACACACACACACACACACACACACACACAAACACACACACATACACACACACAAACACACACACACACACACACACACAAAACAAACACACACACACATACACACACACACACACACACACACACACACACACACACAAAACAAACACACACACACATACACACAAACAATCAGAGGTGTAAATTACACACACACACACACACACACACACACCACATGAATATACAATATTCTGTGAATTAATCCCAACATGTTCACATTGTTCAGTTTGTTTTTCTCTTTTATTTTAGATTTCTGTTATCTGACTCTGGATCCCAACACGACACATCCTAACCTCATTCTGTCTGAGAAGAACAGAGTGGTGAGAGACAGTGAGAGAGAGCAGCAGTACTCTGATCATCCAGAGAGATTTGACTCCTGGTCTCAGGTGTTGTGTAAGGAGAGTGTGTTTGTACGCTGTTACTGGGAGGTGGAGTGGAGCGGTGATGTGTTCATATCAGTCTCATATAAAGACATCAGCAGGAAAGGACGGGATAATGAGAGTTTGTTTGGACGCAACAATCAGTCCTGGAGTCTGTGGTCTTCTTCTTCTTTTTCTTTCTCTCTCTCTTTCTATCACAACAACATTCAGACTGATCTCAGAGTTCCATCACCCTTCAGAATAGGAGTTTATGTGGATCACAGTGCAGGAACTCTGTCCTTCTACAGTGTCTCTGACACCATGAAGCTCCTCCACAGAGTCCACACCACATTCACTCAGCCTCTATATGCTGGGCTCTGGGTTGATTATCGATCAACCGTGAGGTTGTGTGATCCAGAATAAGATGTATCTGGTGTTTTGTGGTCAGTAACAAGTAGAAATTGTATCACAAATGATCTTATAGAAAAGTGTTTCATTTCAACAAGATTCCACATTATAGAGAGATCGTTCCTGAGCACCAAAGCACTAAAAAAACACACATAAACACACACAAAAAGCATCTAAAACACACATACACAATATTCATTCTTCATATTCAATATTCCTCATCATCACTAAACCTGAACCTGGAAATTAACAGGGTTGGAGCACAGATTAGACACTAAAATCAGCGTGAACATGATGAATGAATCAATCAGTGAAACTTGGGGTGAGGATGAAGTGAAATCCATGCTGTTTGTAACAGGCCACCTTTGACAACTATTGTTGAACTCCTTTTGTTGCCTACTGTGTATAGATAATGCCTTTTACTGCATATACTGTAAATACTTACAAAGACCACATCTTTCGTTTCTATAAATACTCCCTGTCTATCTCAATAAACTCTAAAGTGCATTGCTACTCAAACCCCAACTCTGTGTTGTCCTTTTGGCATTATTCTTCCCTGATATCAGCTTGGAGGCAGCAGCACGAATTGGACTTCTTCTCAAAAAGTTAACCCAAAAGAAAGTTTAAAAGGAACGCTTATGAACTCTGGTGTTGTACCTCTTCCTTCAACCAACTTCTCCTGCTTTCTGCTTCTGCTGGGAGAAGGTGTGCTCTGCCCTTTCTGCTCCACTTTTGACCTCAGTTCCTTAAGTTACATACTTTTCTTATTTCTTAGTCTCATTTATTCCTTGATTTTTCACCCATTTTTCCTCACCTCCTGCTCCAAATTCAAATTTCTATTATTTGTGTATTACTTTTTTCCATTGTAAATAAAGCTTGCACTTGTTTTGCACTCAACCCCTGTGGTCTCATCTGTGTTTGTGCTCACCCCACAGCCAGCCAACTTAATAGTGCGGTACTATAGTGGAGGATGCGGGCAGGAGCATGGCACCACAGCCAGCCAACTTAATGGTGCAGCTCTTGAAACATCTAATGGAGACTAGCCAGCACTAGCAGATGCTAACCCAGGGCCTCACCCAAGCCTACAAATGGTCACAAGGAGCTAGTGGCCCTCAAGAAACACTCTCCCTCTGTGGCTGCTTATCTCCTCCAAAAACCCCTGTTGTGATGCCCAGCAGTTATTAACCAAGCTTATGGCTGCAGATGATGTGGAGGCTTAGCTCAGCAGATTCAAAAACATTGCCCTTCATGAGAGGTGGGATCGAGATGAGTGGACTAAGGTCCTCACCAGGCAGTGATGCAGCTGCTCAGGACACTCTCGATGGTCCCTCTGTAGAACACAGTCAGGATGGGGAAGGGAGATGGGCTTTCCTCAGCCTCCTCAGGAAGTAGAGGCGCTGCTGGGCTTTCTTGGTGATGGAGCTGGTGTTGAGTGACCAGTTGAAGTTCTCTGCCAGATGAACACCAAGGAATTTGGTGCTCTTGACGATCTCCACAGAGGATCCGTTGATGGACAGCGGAGAATGGTCACTCTGTGCTCTCCTGAAGTCAACAACCATCTCTTTACTCTTGTCGACGTTCAGGGAGAGGTTATTGGCTCTACACCATGCTATTAGCTGCTGAACCTCGTCTCTGTAAGCTGACTCATCGTTCTTGCTGATGAGACCCACCACGGTCGTGTCATTGGCGAACTTGATGATGTGGTTAGATCTGTGCATTGTTGCACAGTTGTGAGTCAGCAGAGTGAACAGCAGTGGACTGAGCACACAGCCCTGAGGTGCTCCAGTGCTCAGTGTGGTGGTGCTGGAGATGCTGTTCCTGATCCGGACTGACTGGGGTCTCCCAGTCAGGAAATCCAGGATCCAGTTGCAGAGAGAGGTGTTCAGGCCCAGCAAGCTCACCTTCTCAATCAGCTGCTGAGGGATGACTGTGTTGAATGCTGAACTGAAGTCTATGAACAGCATTCATACATATGTGTCCTTACAGTCCAGGTGTGTGAGGGCAAGATGAAGGGTTGTGGTGATGGCATCATCCGTGGAATGGTTAGGACGATACGCAAACTGCAAGGGGTCCAGTGAGGCAGGAAACCATAGACTTCTTTGGCAGAGGGACGATGATCATTGTCTTGAGGCACGTTGGGATGATGGAGCTCCTCAGCGAGATGTTGAAGATGTCAGTGAAGACATCTGCCAGCTGCACTGCACACTCCCTGAGCACTCTGCCAGGAATGTTGTCTGGTCCAGCAGACTTCCGTTGATTAACTCTGCATAGAGTTCTCTTCATGTCAGCTGTGGTGAGACACCGGGTTGTTAGGAGGAGGGATTATCATCCTAGCTGTTGTATTGTTCTGTGCCTCAAACCGAGCATAGAAGTCATTCAGCGCATCTGGAAGGGAGGGGTCACTGTCGCAGGCAGGTGATGTCCTGTAGTTGGTGATCACCTGGATGCCCTGCCACATGTGCCGGGAGTCTACACTGTTCTGGAAGTGGCCGTGGATTCACTGGGCATGTGCACGCTTCGCCTCTCTGATGGCTCAGGACAGTTTGGCCCTTGCTGTTTTTAAGGCCGCCCTGTCCCCTACTCTGAAGGCGGAGAGTAGGGGTCTGTGTGAGCCAAGAGACAAAATGTGTACAGGACATGCTCGAGAGGTGAGACACATGGACATCATCTGTTTGAACCACAGTTATGATTTTGTCCCAAACCACACTACATAGTGTCTATGTAAACTGTGCTCCAGGAAGCTCACTACATAATGGGTTACAAATCGAGTGCAGTGGTATAGGTAGGCACGGGTGGCATGACATCCTAAAATGCATGCTACTGTACTCTGTTGTTCTGAGGGGGAAAAATCGTCATAATCACTCCTGCATTTAGCAATGTACCAAGACATTTCTCTGGTAATGTGTCTTCCCTGTTTGTAATGGTGTCTCAGACCAGCATGCTGATGTTTTTTTAGTATATAGTGACCATAACACAATAAGGGCACTGTTTTTGGTTGAATTTTTTTCCCCCATTAGTGATGTCAATTTGTCTATGATGGGGAGGTGAACACAGACGGTTAGTGTAGAACACAAAAACTCAACAAGGTTTTATGGAGTCTTTAATAATCACTCTTGCATCACCCCAACACATCTCTGAGTCTAAACTCGGCTACTTCTTCATGTGCACTTCTTTCCCCTACTGTCGATACTGGGTAAGCACACTACACCAAGAATCACATGAGTTTAGTGTAATAATGTGTAGTCATTTAAAAAGTGTAGTAATGGACTGTAGTAAAACAGCTCTGTTAATGCAATTCATAATAAAGTCTACTGAATGTAGTTAAGGTGAATAGTTATAATTGTTCATTCTCATGATACAGACTGGGTTACTGGTGGTTTGTGTTTATTTATGGTGTCATGGATTAAAGCTGGAGTTACAGGGTGTTGAGTGAATACTGATTTACAAGCATTAGAAGTTCTGGTTGGTAGTGGTGTGTGTGTGTGTCCAGTGGATAACGTAAATATGACAAGTAAATATGCTTCAATAAATATGTGTATGTCTCCATATTCTTGCAGTGGAGGTTGATCACATGATCACTGGTGGGATTGGAAAATCATGTGACTCACTGTCCTGTTTTGTAATTTGATTATCATGGCATGACTCATAGTTATTACACAGGTGTATCTATACCTGTAGCAGGTGTTTTAAGATAAACTTTAAACCATTTCTCAGGTTCTTCTGTGATATGTCCCATGTGTTACCTGTGCAGGTACGAAAACCCTCAAAGCATTGGGAGTTTTACCGTAACTTTCATCTGGATGTGTGTGTGGAGAAAGCTAGTCACCTGTACAGTCAGCTTCATGTCATTCACATGTTCAGCAACGGCAGTGTGCTCAGCGGAGAGCTGCACAACTGTGGCACGTTACTGGTGAGGAAACTCCATATGCTTCTAATCACATAATTTGCCCCGAGGAGTGCTGGCATTCCTGTACACTCTCCACTACAGACAGAACATGTTATTTCATTATTTTGGTTTTGAGTCTAAATCTCTGTGCGTTACCTACATGAAAATAGAAGGTCAAGGTGTTTATAATCTGTAAGCATTTAGAAATTAAATGTAATTCTGTGAGAATTCCAACTAAAACAATAGAGGTTTTAATTTGAACTTGAAACATTTATAGAGCTGTAAAGTGTTTCTGATGTTCACCAGAGGGGTGTAATAAATCTCTCTTTTCTTTTTTTCTGAGTGTGTTTTAGAACGTGGTAAATCTGTATAAAAGCCGTGGTGAAAAATGATGCCACAGCCTCTCGTGCTGTATTTCACAGTGTGCATCCTGTACATGGTGGAGCCACTGCATGCTGCATGCATCATCCATGCTGACATCAAACCAGACATCTTGCTAGGAAAGATGTATTTGTAACACTCTTACTGATCATCAAAGCTCTATTGTGTGTTAAAACCCCTCAAACCCACACTCTGATGCAGGGTTAAATCATATATTTTCAACATGGGTGTAGTTTATACTGAGGGTGTGTTCAATACTGAGCTACACTTACAATGAAAGTAACTATCTGCCTGCCCCTTTCTGTGGGTTCCTGGAGAACAAGAACCCCTTTGAGGAGAACCTAGAGTATGGTTTGGTTCTGATTGATTTTGGTCAGAGTATTGATGTGTGTGTAGAGATGCTCATGGGCTGGCACTGGACAAATCACATTCTGCAACACACCTGTCGACCGCACCACCACCACCACCACAACCATCCCAAATCCAAATACTCCTGAATCAATGACCTGAGATTAATGTTAACATCACATTGAACACTGGTGTGTGTGTTGTACACCCTGCAGACGGATTATTTCGGCACTGTGTACTAAATGTAGTTTGGCTCATGCAGGCAGGTGAGGAATGATGGAGGATTGTGGAAGACAGGGAGTGTTTAACTGTGTGTTATATTACACAGGTGCAGTTTTTCTAAATTACAGTAACATTACCAACATCGTAGTGTCCAAGCCAATCAAACATGGCAACAGGCTGTGTCCCAAACCACACAATACTCACAATACAATAAGTGTTCACTTCACTTCTAACAGTAGTTCACTAGTCCTACATTGCCTTAGTAACCACATTTGTTTTTAGCGTTAACATGGTGGTGTGAATTGGGACACAGCCATCCCCAGACCTCTGGACCAATGACCACTGCATGAAATGACAGATCAGTGTTCCACTGTCCATTCTAGAACCCGTGTGCTGAGAATACTAAAGCTGTTGGCTAAATTAACAATCACTCCATAGATGTTAGAGCCTTCAGAATAATAAATAAAAAACCTTTGCAGCAGAGATTCTCGAATGTTTGTGTTGACTCTAGAAACTTTACAGTTATAGAACCTTCAAAAAAATTTGCATTAGTGTAAGGATTAAAGTTTTTCTTATTCACTCCCTCCCACTCTCAGAAATTCTCAGTGATCTATGGCAGTTTTTTTTTTTATTGCTTCTCCTTGCCGTGTTTGCACGATCCACATCGGCACCTAAGAAATGTCCTGATGACAAACTACAGCACCAAGCTCAAGAACTGCCTCATCGTGCAGATCCTCAAGTTCAGACCCACCTGCAGATAGGGCTCTCCTCTGCAGTCAAGTTTGACATGAAGTCTCATTTTCTCAGATGCTCTTGTCTTCACTGATTTTGTATAAGATCACTACTTGGGTTAATATTTTTAATTAAGTTGTTAAATTTAATTTTTAATTAAATTTGAATTAATCAAATTCCACTTGTGGGTGGATGAGGGTGGAGACTTGGAAGGGGTGTGGCCTCTGGGAATTCAGACTGATCTGAGCGAACCTCTTCATGCTGTTCCTGTCTTGAACACAAGATGGTGAAGTTGAGATGTAAAGACTGCAGAATATTTTTTTTAAATCTTTTTTTACTCTGGAGGAACAAAAACTTGGGTTTCATGAGTATCAGGAATAATACTAATAACTTTGATAATATGAGCTATAATATGAGGAATAATAAAAAGAAATCCAACAGTAATAAATCATTAGTGACCCTAATTAGAGGAATGAGATGTGCAGTAATGATTCTCTGATCCTGTTGGTCTATTTCCAGTCTCACTCTTCTGACTCACCCATTAGTCAAAAAACTGTCTCCTTATGTTTTTTTCTTTTCTCATTTGTTCACCTTCTTAAAGTTTAATGGTGTTTTTATGACTCATTCAGCTCCATCTGGACGGTTCTGGAGTTGTCCAGTTCCTCAGTCACTGGCAGAAACTCTGTAGTTGATCGTTTTTGAAGTAACAGCAGAACCCTGAGTCTCAGGTTCAGCTGTAAACAAGACATTATGATTAGCAGTCAGTCACAGCAGCTTCGTAACTGACACAAACTTAAGAATGGCACCGGCTCAGAACCAAACAGTGATCTAAAGTCAACACCACTGTTTACTGCTCCACATTGACCTGTCAACAGGGAATTATGGGGAAAAGAGAGAGAATTAGTGAAAAAAGAGACAGAGAGAATATCTCAGAGTCTGAGTTCTGATTATTCACACACACACTCACACACACACACACACACACACACACATATACACACACACTTCACATGAATATACAGTATTGTGTGAATTAAACCCAACATGTTCACATTGTTCAGTTTGTTTTTCTCTTTTATTTTAGATTTCTGTTATCTGACTCTGGATCCCAACACGACACATCCTAACCTCATTCTGTCTGAGAAGAACAGAGTGGTGAGATACAGTGAGAGAAAGCAGCAGTACTCTGATCATCCAGAGAGATTTGACTACTACAGACAGGTGTTGTGTAAGGAGAGTGTGTGTGGACGCTGTTACTGGGAGGTGGAGTGGAGCAGTGTGTTTGGTGTGTCCATATCAGTCTCATATAAAGACATCAGCAGGAAAGGACGGGGTTATGAGAGTTGGTTTGCACACAACAATCAGTCCTGGAGTCTATGGTGTTCTTCTTCTTCTTCTTCTCTCTCTTTCTATGACAACAACATTAAGACTGATCTCAGAGTTCCATCATCCTCCAGAATAGGAGTTTATGTGGATCACAGTGCAGGAACTCTGTCCTTCTACAGTGTCTCTGACACCATGAAGCTCCTCCACAGAGTCCACACCACATTCACTCTGCCTCTATTCTGGGTTCTGGAGTTGATTATCTATCAGAAGTGAGGTTGTGTTATCCAGAATAAGAAGTACAGTATCTGGTGTTTTATGGTCAGTAACAAGAAGATATTGTATCACTAATGATGCTTTTAGGTAGAGTGTGTATTTTGTTATCACCATGCCCATATCATACTAATATAACATTATTTCAAATGACTTTCCAGTGCATCAGTCAGTAAATATTAGAAAATTTGCTTTTTAAACATTCTCAGAACTAGACAGTGAGACTAGAAGACTGAGGAAAGGACTTGCTGAAGTGTCATTTTCAGTAAAATGGCACTATTTAAACCTTTACTCACAGTGCACAAAAGCGGCACCTGCTGGTGAGGAGGATGTCCTGCCTGCATCTTTTCAGTAAATGATGCACCATAAATAAACCACTGATTTACAGCATGAACAGCTAAAATAATAATAATGATTAACTATTTGTGTATAAAAATAAATTATTCAGACAATTTAGTAACAGCATTGTTTTTGACTGTTTTAAACACAATGTGACTCACTCATTAGTTACATTCATGTGAAATATAAATAGCAGAGCAGTTTCAGTATGAAAGGTTTGTTCCAGGACACTGCAGGACAGGATGGTCATGAGGAATCTGATAAATATTGTGATACACTCAGGATTCTAATGCTTCTTGTGTGAGAGACTGGAGAGGTAGGTGTTACACTCTGGACTGTTTTAGTGTCACACACTGCTAACTATCCTTGGGATTTGTGTGTGTGTGTGTGTAAAAATGTATATATTTTTGTTGAGATATTTATAGACAACACAATTGAGGTGTGAGTTGTGGGCAGGGCTTACAAATTTATACTGAAGGTTCTACACTACAGACACTCTTGTCTGTTTTTTCTTACTTTCTTTCTTAGAGCCTCAAACCCATCTCTGTTGTTACCTCCTACAGACACAGGCACTCTCATCCACGAAGCAGAGGTCATGTTTCCAGTAATCTCATCTACCCTTCCCTGTTGTCTCAGTCTCCAACAGTGGTGGTAGGTGGGCTCTGGAACTACCAGTCTGATGTAAGGAAGGCTGATTTCATCTCAGCTTGAGCCTCCTATTATTCCTTTGATTTTCTGGCAATAACCGAGACCTGGATATCTCCACAGAACACCGCTACACTGACTGCTTTCTTTCACTCACCATGAGAATCAGCAGGGGTGGTGGTACAGGTCTGCTGTTATCACAGAGATGGTGTTTCACACCTCTCCCCTTGTCTCATCTTACCATCTCTTTTTTTAATTCCATGCAGTATCAGTTAGTCTCCAATCAACCTCTTCATCATTGTCATCTACCGCCCTCCTGGTCCCCTAGGAGACTTCAAGGAAGAAATGGGCATACTCATCACTGCATTCATATCTGACAGCACCCTTCTGATGGTCCTTGGAGATTTCAACCTCCCATACATCAAGCTTCAGTCTTCTGGCCTTCTGGCTCTTCTGAATTCCTTCTCCTCTGCCCTCCCACACACAAGGTGGAAACATCCTGGATTTGGTCTTCACTTGACTTTCCCCAGCTACAGACATGACTGCTTCACTTCACATCTCACTTGGTATCCTCCACTGTCACTCTCCCTGTTTTACCTAAACTTAACTCCCAGCATCTCTCCTTCACCCACTGAAACCTTCAATCAATCTCTCCTTCCTCTGTAGCTTCCTGCACTCTTTCATCTCTTCCTGACTATGACTACTTTTCCTCCCTACCCATAGACTCAGCTACAGACACTATTCTCTCCTCTCTTTCCTCAACCATGGATCTTCTATGCCCTTTATCCACTAAATGCAGGAAGACTTCTTGTCCTGCTCCTTGGCTGTCAGATGTGCAGAGGATTTCACCACTTTTGACACAGATAAGATTAAGAAGATCTGCCAGACCTTTACTTCTGCCCCAACTTCATCCACATGTCTGACCTCCTACTCTTCATCACGACAGTCATCAATGGATCCATAACATCTGGTCATATACCAACAAAGCAAGGGTTATCCCCATATTGAAGAAACCTGCTCTGGATCCCTTAGACATCAGTCACTATAGGCTGGTATCACTTCTATCATTTCTTTCAAAAATTCTCGAATGCAGCTGTCTGACTATCTCTTTCAGGACAACCTCCATGATCCCAACCAGTCACTGAGAAACTACATACTGCTAGATCAGCCAAGCTGTCATTGGTCCTCATCCCCCTTGACCTTTCTGCATCATCTAACACAGTAAACCGCAAGACTCTCTTGTCCACCCCCAGGAGTCTTGGAATTCGTGGAACAGCATGGAAATGGTTTGCCTCCTACCTGGATGGTTGCTCATATTAGGTAACATGGAAGGAATTGACATCTGCTCCACGCAGACTCTACACTGGTGTCCCACAAAGCTCAGTACTTGGTCCTCTCCTTTTCTTCCTCTACACTCACTTTCTTGGCAAAGTTATATCCTAACATGGGTTTTCATACCACTGCTATGTCGATGACACCCAAATTATCTTCTATTTCCCTCCCTCAGATACTGTGGCTTCTCCTCCGATCTCAGCATGTCTGGCGGACATTTCATCTCAGATGATGGCTCATCAGCTGAAACTCAATCCCAGCAAAACTGAACTGCAATACAATCCCAGGTGATTCATACCCAGGCCAGGGTCTTGGATTATTTCTGAACAACTCTATGATCTCCCCTTCAGCCACTGCTCGCAACCTTGGGGTAACCATGGACAATCAATAGTCCTTTTTTCTCCAATTTTGCTAATGTGACACACTCTTGTCGGTTTCTTCGGTACAACATCAGAAGGATTAGACCATTCCTATCCACAAAGGCTACTCAGGTGCTTGTTCAGTCTTTGGTCATTTCGAGACTGGACTTCTGCAACTCATTACTGGCAGGTCTTCCTCTGAATGCAATTCGTCCACTGCAAATGATCCAAAATGCTGCTGCATGACTTGTGTTCAACCTGCCTCACACACCACCCCACTGCTGCGTTCCCTCCACTGGCTTCTGGTAGCTGCACGCATCAGATTAAAAGCACTGATGCTTGCCTTCAAAGCCAAGAATGGACCAGCACCATCTTACCTCAAAGATCTTATTACTCTTCACACTGCACCTCGGGGCAGAAGCTAGGTATTCATCTAGAATCTTCTCTGTTCTGGCACCGAGGTGGAATGAACTTCTCCTAGATGTTCTCCTAGACTGAAGACCTAACTTCTCCTAGATCTTCTCCTAGACTGAAGACCTATCTCTTCCTGAAGCACTTAAACTAGCTCTTATTTTTTCCCCTGTTTTATGTATTGTTATTTAAAAACAAACAAACAAAAAAAACACCTCAGTTTTTTAGGCTAATAGTATCCTAAGTCTGTGACCTTTTAAAACAGTGTTAATGTATTCACTAATAGAGACTAAGCACTTTTGAATGTCGCTCTGGATAAAAGCATTTGCCAAATGCCAGAAATCTAAATGTAAATGTGATGTAAAAAGTTTACACACCCCTGTTAAAATGCAGGTTTTTGGGATGTAAAAAATGCAACCAAGAAAAATCACGTAATAATTTTTCCAGCTTTATTGTGAAATTACAATGTATGAAACTGATCAATGATCATTTGATTACAGATGCCTGGCAGGTTACAATCACTGAGTTTTCAGAACATTTTAAAAATAATTTGAAAGAAATCACATGGAATAAAGTGTACAATTGAAATCATTGGAATTTATCAATGAGGCTAAAAGTTTTGCTGGAGGAGCAGCTACGTGGTTATATTTATGCATTGAAGGGAGATGAAATGGTTAACAGAGGAGTGTTCAAAACTTCTCTGTGTTTGTGCTCCTCCTCCTCTCTCTCTCTCTCTCTCTCTCTCTCTCACACACACACACACACACACACACGCGCCACACACACACAGAAAAAGGAAGTTAATAGAAAACGAAACTGATCTCTCTCTCCGCATGTGAGTTCAGGAAAATGGCTGAAGCCAGTATTTCAGTAGATCAGCTTTCAGTGGATCAGTTCAGCTGTCCAGTGTGTCTGGATCTCCTGAAGGATCCAGTGACTATCCCCTGTGGTCACAGTTTCTGTAAGGTGTGTATTAACAGTCACTGGGGTCAGGAGGATCAGAAGGCCATCTACAGCTGTCCTCAGTGCAGAGACACTTTCACTCCAAGGCCTGTTCTACGCAGAAACAACATGCTGGCTGAAGTGGTGGAGAAACTGAAGAAGATTGAAGTCCAAGCTGCTTCTCCTGCTCACTGTTACGCTGGACCTGGAGATGTGGAGTGTGATTTCTGCACCGGGAGAAAACACAAAGCCGTCAAGTCCTGTCTGATGTGTCTGGCTTCTTACTGTGACACTCATCTGAAACCTCATCTTGAACGTCCTGCTTTAAAAAAACACACATTAACTGATGCCTCTGGAAATCTACAAGAGAAGATCTGCTCTGAACATGATGAAGTGTTGAAGATCTACTGTCGTACTGATCAAAGGTGTATTTGCCCTTTGTGCATTTTGGATAAACATAAAGGCCATGACGCTGTATCAGTTACAGCAGGAAGAGCTGAGAAACAGGTGAGAACTCATCCCAATGATATTTCTCATTTAGATTTAGCAGCTTTGGTCAGTTACAAGATTGAACTTGTGATTGAAGAGTTAAGTAAAGTAAATGTATTAAGTAAACGTATCTTTCAGTATTTAACATGAGTTTGAATGGGATTGGTTGATTCTGAACACTGACATATTCCTAATTATAAAATGGTGTGCACAATTATCCAAAAAATGATTCTAGTTTGTTTCCACTTTAATATATTGGTTGCAGTTTCACATAAAAGTTGGAAAAGACTCTGACAGGATTTATCTTGGTTTCATTTTTTTACACAACAAAAACCTGCCATTTTAACAGGGGTGTAGACTTTTTATATCCACTGTATAACCTTATGGATATAACTGATGTGTCCTCAGAGAGAGTTAAAGGAGGAGCAGATGAAATTCCAGCAGAGAATCCAGGAGAAGCAGAAGAAGGTGCAGGAGCTGAAACAGACTGTGAACACTATAAAGGTGAGCAGTGAGCAGAGACAGAGCTGCTCCTAGAAACACACACAACATGGACAACCAGTCATTTAGAGTCCCAGTAAGAGAGGGAATGATAGATGAGATTTATATCTTCTGTGTGTGTGTGTGTGTGTGTGTGTTTGTGTGTGTGTGTGTGTGTGTGTGTCCTAACAGCTCAGTGCACAGACAGCAGTAGATGACAGTGAGAGGATCTTTACTGAGATGATCAGCTCCATGGAGAAAAAGCGCTCGGAGGTGACGGAGCTGATCAGAGCTCAGGAGAAGGCTGAACTGAGTCCAGCTGAACGACTCCTGGAGCAACTGGAGCAGGAGATTGCTGATCTTCAGAGGAGAGTCACTGAGCTGGAGCAGCTTTCACACACACATGATCACATCCATTTCCTCCAGGTAACACTCACTATCTGATCTACAGAGCCAGCTGTTCCTCACACACTCTCTAAAACACCTCTCATTAAAGCAGCAATAAATGTCCCTGTCTGACATCACAAGTGTGTCTTTCATTTCATTTGTTCTCTGTAGGCTTTAGCTTCTGGACATCAGTCTCCTACATTATTCAGAACAGAGTTTGACACGTCCAGCATCACTGTCCCTCAACATCTGTCATTTGATGGAGTGAGGAATTCTCTCTCAGATCTGAAGAAGAGACTGGAGGAATTCTGTGAGGAGGAATTCAACAAAATCCCTCCACATGGTAAGAGGAGCTGCTCCTGCTGGAGAAACACAATGATGGACGTCTTTACTCGCTCTGTGAAGTGTTATTTCTTAGCCATGCTCCTGCTTACTTTTCTGCAGCCAGTTTGTTCACCTGACACTTTGAAGTAAAATACTGATTTCAAATGAATAAACTGACTGTATCACTTTCAACTGTTTCCATCTTTTACACAACCTGATGATGCTTTTTGATGATGCTTTTTTCATTTCCATTTTTCTCTCCACAGCTGCAGCAGTTCAGATCATTTCACCACCAGAGCCACAGAGCAGAGAAGAGTTTCTGAAATGTATGTCTAACACACACACACACACACAGACAAACACACACACAGACACACACACACACAGAAGTGTAAATCACACACACACACACACACTCTTCACATGAATATACAGTATTGTGTGAATTAATCCCAACATGTTCACATTGTTCAGTTTGTTTTTCTCTTTTATTTTAGATTTCTGTTATCTGTCTCTGGATCCCAACACGACACATCGTAACCTCATTCTGTCTGAGAAGAACAGAGTGGTGAGATACAGTAAGAGAGAGCAGAAGTACTCTGATCATCCAGAGAGATTTGACTCCTGGCCTCAGATGTTGTGTAAGGAGAGTGTGTGTGGACGCTGTTACTGGGAGGTGGAGTGGAGTGGTGATGTTGGTGTGTCCATATCAGTCTCATATAAAGACATCAGCAGGAAAAGACTGAGTTATGAGTGTGTGTTTGGACGCAACAATCAGTCCTGGAGTCTGCAATGTTTTTCTTCTTCTCTCTCTTTCTATCACAACAACATTAAGACTGATCTCAGAGTTCCATCACCATCCAGAATAGGAGTTCATGTGGATCACAGTGCAGGAACTCTGTCCTTCTACAGCGTCTCTGACACCATGAAGCTCCTCCACAGAGTCCACACCACATTCACTCAGCCTCTATATGCTGGGTTTGGGTTTAGGTTTGGCCTCTTTGTTGATTCAAGATCAGAAGCGAGGTTGTGTGATCCAGAATAAGATGTATCTGGTGTTTTATGGTCAGTAACAAGTAGAAATTGTATCACAAATGATCTTATAGAAAAGTGTTTCATTTCAACAAGATTCCACATTATAGAGAGATCGTTCCTGAGCACCAAAGCACTAAAATGTAAATCTAAAACACACACACAGAATATTCATTCTTTGTAATGTGGTAATCATTTTATTATCCACAGACACTTACAGAAGTGAGGTTTATAGGTTTTTAACAATTAAGAAACTTATTTTAATGAAACATTTATAAAATTTACAATAGCTTGGATGTGTAAGTATGTACAGCTTTATAATTGGGGGTGTGTCTGTGTTCAGAATAAACCAATCACATTCAATCTCATGTACAAAAGTAATTATCATCAGCTGCATCAATGAAATGATTCTGATTAACTCCAAGTAAAGAAGATTCTGTGGGATTTTCTTCAAATCTTCTTGTCTTCATCTGACCAACTAAAATAACAGAATCAGCTTTGATTTACTGATATATTTAACTTTATAAACTCCTGACACAAATATGATATGAAACACAGAGAGAGAGAGAGAGAGAGAGAGAGAGAAAACAGCACATGGTTCAAACTGTGAAGGGTATTGAATTATTAATACTGTGAATTATTCCTGAAAAGATGATACACCAGAAGCTGACCACATGGTTTAAAATGTTAAAACTTTACTCCTGATAGTGATAACACCACACACCCTTCTGGTCACCCTGTGCTTAGTGTGACGGTCTTAGATGTTTTTCTACTGGCTGTAACATTTTGTGGTCTCTCTGATAAGAAGTCCAGCACCCAGTTACAGAGAGCTGAGTTGAGTCCCAGATATCTGTGTTTGTTTATTAGCTGCTGGGGGATGCCCATGTTAAACACTGAGCTAAAATCCAGAAAAAGTATTCACACGAAGGAAGTTTTTGGAGTCCAGGTGTTTAAGGACTGGATGGAGAGCAGCTGAGATGGCATCTTCTGTGGGCCTGCTGGTATTGTATGCAAACTGGAACTGGTCATGGAAGGAAGAAAGAATGGATTTTATGACTAGTTGCTTGGAGCACTTCATAATGAAGGGGGTCAGTGCAATGGTCCTGCAGTCATTGTAGCTGGATGGGTGCGGCTTCTTTGGGACTGGAATTCTGGTGGTGGACTTGAAATACTTGGGGATGACTGCCTGACTCAGCGAGATGTTTAAGATGTCAGTTAGTACATCCTTGAGTTCTTCAGCACAGTTCGTTAGAACCCGACCAGGTACGTTGTCTGGTCTGGCTGCCTTGCGTGGGTTGATCCTCAGGTGGGTCTTTTTCACTCTGACTGGGGTCAAATACACAACCTGCTTGTGTGGGAAAAGCAGGATCATCTGTGCCTGTATGTTGGTATGGGTCTCAAATCGGCCAAAGTATTTCTTGAGGCTGTAAAGCAGAGATATGTCACTGTCACAGGCCCATAGTAGGGGTTTATAGTTTGTTAGAGTTTGGATGCCTCGCTAGTGTGTCTCTAGTGTTGCTGAAATGTCCAGATATTTTATTGCTGTATTGTTGTTTTGTTTCCCTGTATTCACGGGACAAGTTGGCTCTTGCTGTTGTTAGGCCTGCAGTGTCACTGGCTCTAAAAGCTGCATCCCATGCCCTCAGAAGATTGTGCACTTCTCCTGTCAGCCATGGTCCTGGTTAGCCCAAATAGTGATGGTTTTGCTGTGTGTGACATCGTCGGTGCACTTTGAGATCTAAGCAGTAACAGCCTCGGTATATTCCTCTATGTTGGTGTGGTTGTTGTAAGTTACTGCTTCTTAGAAGATGTCCCAGTCTGTTGTGTCAAAGCAGTCTTTAAGGGCTGACTGAGCCCTCTCTGGCCACACACATACCTCCTTCTTGGTTGGTCTGATGACTTTCACCTTCTGTCTGCAGGTCTAAGCATAATGGTGATGCGGTCAGAGAGTCTAAGGTGGTGGAGGGGGGATGCTTTGTATGCTCCTTTGCTGTTTGTGTATGCTAAGTCCAATGTATTATTGCCCTTTGTGGAAAAGTCTCATCTTCTCTGTTTCTTGTGGAATGTGTGGAGGAAACATGGTACTGAGGAGAAACACTTCTGTGTGTCTGTCTATTTGTGCAGGTTTCAAGAGTAAAGTCTTTATTAGCCGTTTTGTTTCCCTGTGTGTGCTGGAGCTCCCCAATACATTGCTCATAGAGACGATGCAAGATGAACTGGTGTGGTTGAAAATACTTCAGCTTGCTGGATGAGTCTCGTTATCTCTCTGCTCCAGTTACACCTTTCACAACAGTCCACACAGACTAGCGTTAGCATTTCTGAATGACTTTGTGCTGGATCCTGTAGCTAGTGAGCTCACAGCCATCAGAGGAGATCTACATGCATAGAATATTATATCAGCAGAAAGGGACTTAAGATGTGCAAATACCTTACCTCTCTTAATCTGGTGTCCCATACCTCTAATGTTCCATGTAACAAATGTGACATGATTCCCCCCAACAGAACTATATGCATCAACCTTTGTCATTGATGTTGAATGCTAGCTTTTATGGATCAAAGAAGGCAAAAAAACGGTAATGTAAATAGGCTGGCACACCCCATTGAATGCCACCCCCCCACCCACGGCCATTCCCCCAACTTAAACAGGAAAACTCACCCATCAAAAGGAAAGTAGCAAAGCAAGGGAAATAAAAACAAAAAGAATCTCTCAACAGACTGAGGAAAAAAACAAGTCTCAGTTACGCTCCCTGCTGACACTATACAAAACATACAGAAATACCGTCAAACTGTCTAACTCTCAGTCTTGCAGGAAAGAGAAGAGAGCAAGGCACCCCCGCCTCCCTCAAAACTTTCACCACTGATCCGAATGCACGTTGTTTAATAGCCACTTCTGCTGTATAATCCGGGAAGATATGCACCTGCTTCCCCATGTAGTATAACGGGGCATTATCGCAACTCAGCCGGAGGATAAGGTCCTTGTCACGGTCATGATGCATCTTCACAATAATCGGACACGGTCTCTCACTCTCTGTAGGCCTCGTTTGCAGTGACCTATGGGCACGGTCCACTTTGACGGGTTTAGAAAACTTGTCTCTGCCGAACAGCGTAGAGATGAGCCCACTAACAAACTCCGTAGGCTGACCCTGCTCTGCACCATCTTTTATCCCTATGAGTTTCAGATTAAGCCTACGCGAACGGCCCTCCAGGTCATTTACTTTAGTGCAAAGAAATTTGTTTTCAGAGCGCAGCTCCTCACAAACTCTCTCCACTTCGTTTAGGCGTGTCACAACCAGTCATAGCTAATTCCAAATCCTCCACTTTTTTCTTTACACCTGACTGTTCGGACTGAACATTTGCCAGCACAGCATCCAGTGCATCAAGGTGATTTTTAATAGACAACTTAATGCCCTCAATCAGTTGTTTCAAATCATTACCTTGTGTCTCGATTGCATTAAGTATAGTACTGGCAGTAGATGGGGAGAGGGAAGCACTCTTAGCGTTGCCATCTTTACTCTGCTGCGCGGCCTTCAATGGCTTCTTAGAAGTCATTTTTATGTCAAATGTAAAGAAAGTAAGAACTTAGTACCGACTACTGAAATCAGCATCAATTAATAAACACTGACATCAAACTTGGGCGAACTCATATATTGACGGTAATATTAAACAAAAATCTGAGCCAATTTAGAGGAGACTTAAAAAGTGCATCTACCCATTAGCCCCCCCTACCCCATGGTGAGGTGTAATTGGTGTTAATGATTATTTTAAACCAGTGTGTCGGGCACTTTATAAACCACCATTAACCAAAAAAGCTGCCGACCTCCAGTGGAGGATTTCATCCCTGTGAGCTCTTTTATCTCTATTTTCAACCCTTATATTTTGCATGATTGTCCATTTTCTTAACAAAAAGGAACAGTTTATTATGCTTTTATTCACTGCTCCATACTGCAGTCATTGTTTGTTTGACTTGAATATGTTTGAATCTGAATGGTGTTGTAAGGATGCTCTGTGCTCTGGTACAGATGAAAAAGCTTTGCACCAGAGATAAATAAATAATCTCTCTTGTTTATCCAAACTTTTTTAAAAATTTTAATATCTACTATTTATTTATTGATAAATAAATTTGATAAATGATTTTTATTATATGTGATTTTATTTATGTGAGACTTGTACAAATAAAGGATTGTAAAAGTCAAAAGGCTGTGTGTGTGTGTGTTCAGCAAAATGGCTGAGGCCGGTATTTTAGAAGATTTGATTTTAATTTAACTTTAATTTCATCCAGAAGGATTTTGTTGAAGCTTATTAAATTAGAAGAATTAAATTTATCCTCAGTTACAGTTGTAATCTGCTCAGAGTAATTAGTGAACATTCCAGTGACAAGGAAAAATGTTGGAACACACACACACACACACACACTCTTCACATAAATGTACTTGTAGTGACCGCTAGAGGTGCGGAAAGTCTTCCACTCATCACCCTTACAGATTCCTGCCAGGTTACCATGACTGTGTTTTTCAGAATTTTCAGAACGTTTTAAAAAAATATTTAAAAGAAATCACATAAAGTGTTAAATTGTAATAAATGGAATTTATCAGGCTAAAAGTTTTCCTGGAGGAGTCAGTATGCAGAAAAGAACAGAAATTCAGACCCATTCTGTATTTCATGAAATGAATCCTAATAGCAGCTACATGGATATATTTCTGTACTGAAGGGAGATGAAATGGTTAACAGAGGAGTGTTCATAACCTGTACGTGTTTGTGCTCCTCCTCCTCCTCTCTCTCTCTCTCTCTCTCACTCATACACACACACACACACACACACACACACACACAGAACCAGGAAGTTTCAGAGAAAACGAAACTGATCTCTCTCTCCGTGTGTGAGTTCAGGAAAATGGCTAAGGCCTGTATTTCAGTAGATCAGCTTTCAGTGGATCAGTTCATCTGTCCAGTGTGTCTGGATCTCCTGAAGGATCCGGTGGCTATCCCCTGTGGTCACAGTTTCTGTAAGGTGTGTATTAATGGCTGCTGGGATCAGGAGGATCAGAAGGGCGTCTACAGCTGTCCTCAGTGCAGAGACACTTTCACTCCAAGGCCTGTTCTACGCAGAAACAACATGCTGGCTGAAGTGGTGGAGAAACTGAAGAAGACTGAAGTCCAAGCTGCTTCTCCTGCTCACTGTTACGCTGGACCTGGAGATGTGGAGTGTGATTTCTGCACCGGGAGAAAACATAAAGCCGTCAAGTCCTGTCTGATGTGTCTGGCCTCCTTTTGTGAAACTCATCTGGAACCTCATCTTGAACGTCCTGCTTTAAAAAAACACACATTAACTGAAGCCTCAGCAAATCTACAAGAGAAGATCTGCTCTGAACATGATAAAGTGCTGGAGATCTACTGTCGTACTGATCAAAGGTGTATTTGCTCTTTGGGTGTGTTGGATAAACATAAAGGCCATGACGCTGTATCAGTTACAGAAGGAAGAGCTGAGAAACAGGTGAGAACTCATCCCAATGATATTTCTCATTTAGATTTAGCAGCTTTGGTCAGTTACAAGATTGAACTTGTGATTGAAGAGTTAAGTAAAATAAATGTATTAAGTAAACGTATCTTTACTCAGCGTTCATCATAATCAGATCAGATGAGTGAACCTTCCCTCGGCAAACAGCCATTTTACAACTTAAACTAGTCCAAACAAGACAGAAAACAGGAGGGAACTTTAACTCTTTATCTGTCTGATATAAAAAGTCTACACACCCTGTTAAAATGACATGTTTCTGTAATTTAAAAAATTAAACCAAGATACATCCCAAAAGGGGGTTGATCAGTTTGGCACATCTAGAGTTCTCAATATTCTGCCATTCATCCCTCCAAAAGCATGTTAACTCTGTACATTAAAGTTTTGCACCACAATTGACTAGTATCTGGAGCTATTCATTATTCCCTCCACCCTGATTAAAGCTCCAGTCCCAGCTGAAGTAAAGCAGCCTGAAAGCTTGATGCTGCCACCTCCATGCTTCACTGTGGGGATGGTGTTCTTTTAATGATCTGCTGTGGTTTTATGGAAAAAACATTCAACTTTGGTTTCATCAGACCACAAAACATGGTTTAGGGAGATTGGATGGACATTAGCCAGACTTGGCAGCCTCCCTGTCCAGTTTTCTCCTGGTCTTCTCATTAATTTTAGGGGGATGTCCTGTTCTTAGTAATCTCACTGTTGTGCCATATTTTCTCCAGGTGTTGATTATTGTCTTTACAGTGTTCCATGATATATTCAATGTCCTGTATGTTTTTTGTAACTCTCTCCTAATTGATATTTTTCTACAGTGAGATCCTGTACTGCTTTGTAAGATCTTTGTGGCTTTTCCAGCCAGATGTTACCAAGAAGATATCAGAAAAATCCTACAGGAACAGCTGTACTTTATTTGTGTTTAATCAGTGACTTTAACTGATAGAATGTTTATACTAATTAGTATTTAACATGAGTTTGAATGGGATTGGTTGATTCTGAACACTGACACATTCCTAATTATAAAATGGAGTGCACAATTATGTAACCAGGTTTTTATTTTTCATTTTTTTTTCTGCTAAAATGATTCTAGTTTGTTTCCACTTTAATATATTGGTTGCAATTTCACATAAAATTTGGAAAAGACTCTGACAGGATTTATCTTGGTTTCATTTTTTTACACATAAAAACCTGCTATTTTAACAGGGGTGTAGACTTTTTATATCCACTGTATAACCTTATGGATATAACTGATGTGTCCTCAGAGTGAGTTAAAGGAGGATCAGATGAAATTCCAGCAGAGAATCCAGGAGAAGCAGAAGAAGGTGCAGGAGCTGAAACAGGCTGTGAACACTATAAAGGTGAGCAGTGAGCAGAGACAGAGCTGCTCCTAGAAACACACACAACATGGACAACCAGTCATTTAGAGTCCCAGTAAGAGAGGGAATGATAGATGAGATTTATATCTTCTGTGTGTGTATGTGTGTATGTGTGTGTGTGTGTGTGTGTGTGTGTGTCTGTGTGTGTGTGTGTGTGTGTATGTGTATGTGTATGTGTATGTGTGTGTGTGTGTGTGTATGTGTGTGTGTGTCCTAACAGCTCAGTGCACAGACAGCAGTAGATGACAGTGAGAGGATCTTTGCTGAGATGATCAGCTCCATGGAGAAAAAGCGCTCGGAGGTGACGGAGCTGATCAGAGCTCAGGAGAAGGCTGAACTGAGTCGAGCTGAACGACTCCTGGAGCAACTGGAGCAGGAGATTGCTGATCTTCAGAGGAGAGTCACTGAGCTGGAGCAGCTTTCACACACACACGATCACATCCATTTCCTCCAGGTAACACTCACTGTCTGATCTACAGAGCCAGCTGTTCCTCACACACTCTCTAAAACACCTCTCATTAAAGCAGCAATAAATGTCCCTGTCTGACATCACAAGTGTGTCTTTCATTTCATTTCTTCTCTGTAGGCTTTAGCTTCTGGACGTCAGTCTCCTACATTAAATAGACCAGATTTTGAGCCGTACAGCATCACTGTCCCTCAATATCTGTCATTTAATGGAGTGAGGAATTCTCTCTCAGATCTGAAGAAGAGACTGGAGGAATTCTGTGAGGAGGAATTCAACAAAATCCCTCCACATGGTAAGAGGAGCTGCTCCTGCTGGAGAAACACAATGATGGACGTCTTTACTCGCTCTGTGAAGTGTTATTTCTTAGCCATGCTCCTGCTTACTTTTCTGCAGCCAGTTTGCTCACCTGACACTTTGAAGTAAAATACTGATTTCAAATGAATAAACTGACTGTATCACTTTCAACTGTTTCCATCTTTTACACAACCTGATGATGCTTTTTGTCTTCATTTCCATTTTTCTCTCCACAGCTGCAGCAGTTCAGATCATTTCACCACCAGAGCCACAGAGCAGAGAAGAGTTTCTGAAATGTACGTCACACACACACACAGACACACACACACACACACAGACAAACACACACACAGACACACACACACGCAGAAGCAAGCAGAAGTGTAAAGTACACACACTTACACACTCATACGCACACATACGCGCACACACACACACACACAGAAGTGTAAATTACACACACACACACACACTCCACATGAATATACAGTATTCTGTGAATTAATCCCAACATGTTCACATTGTTCAGTTTGTTTTTCTCTTTTATTTTAGATTTCTGTTATCTGACTCTGGATCCCAACACGACACATCCTAACCTCATTCTATCTGAGAAGAACAGAGTGGTGAGAGTCAGTGAGAGAGAGCAGCAGTACTCTGATCATCCAGAGAGATTTGACTCCTGGTGTCAGGTGTTGTGTAAGGAGAGTGTGTGTGGACGCTGTTACTGGGAGGTGGAGTGGAGCGGTGGGTTTGGTGGTGTGTCCATTTCAGTCTCATATAAAGACATCAGCAGGAAAGGACGGGGTAATGAGTGTGGGTTTGGATTCAACAATCAATCCTGGAGTCTGTGGTGTTCTTGTTCTTCTCTCTCTTTCTATCACAACAACATTAAGACTGATCTCAGAGTTCCATCACCCTCCAGAATAGGAGTTTATGTGGATCACAGTGCAGGAACTCTGTCCTTCTACAGCGTCTCTGACACCATGAAGCTCCTCCACAGAGTCCACACCACATTCACTCAGCCTCTATATGCTGGGTTTGGATTTGTTTTACTATCATACGTGAGGTTGTGTGATCCAGAATAAGATGTATCTGGTGTTTTGTGGTCAGTAACAAGTAGAAATTGTATCACAAATGATCTTATAGAAAAGTGTTTAATTTCAACAAGATTCCACATTATAGAGAGATCATTCCTGAGCACCAAAGCACTAAAATGTAAATCTAAAACACACACACAGAATATTCATTCTTTGTAATGTGGTAATCATTTTATTATCCACAGACACTTACAGAAGTGAGGTTTATAGGTTTTTAACAATTAAGAACCTTATTTTAATGAAACATTTATAAAGTTTACAATATCCTGGTTGTGTAAGTATGTACAGCTTTATAATTGGGGGTGTGTCTGTGTTCAGAATAAACCAATCACATTCAATCTCATGTACAAAAGTAATTATCATCAGCTGAATCAATGAAATGATTCTGATTAACTCCAAATAAAGAAGATTCTGTGGGATTTTCTTCATATCTTCTTGTCTTCATCTGACCGACTAAAATAACAGAAGCAGCTTTGATTTACTGATATATTTAACTTTATAAACTCCTGACACAAATATGATATGAAACAGAGAGAGAGAGAGAGAGAGAGAGAGAGAGGAAACAGCACATGGTTCAAACTGTGAAGGGATTTCAGTCAGAAGTTTTGGAGATCTGCAGGATGGACAAAATTATTCCTGAAAAGATGATACACCAGAAGCTGACCACATGGTTTAAAATGTTAAAACTTTACTCCTGATTGTGAAACAGAAATGTTTTCAGGTCAGAATGTTAATGTGGGAAGGGATTTTGAGTTTAGTTTGGAGTGTTTATATCAGACAGTCTGTTTATATACAGTCTGTAAATCTACCCTTTCAGACGTCCTTCTCATCTCGGGACAGTTTGATATTTTCTTTTCAAGTTGTATTTATTAGCGTTAAACAGCGGGATTTTATCCTTCATCAGCACTCTCTGTAACAGACATCATGGACATTTCCTCCTCACACCACCAGATGGCACTGTCGCTTAATTATTTTAAAACATCTTTTGTGTTTAGTTGGTATGGTTTCAAATGTGTTGTGCTATATTCTGTTTTCACAGAGAGCAGGCGTTTGTTTTTAAGGTTCTTTATTTGTCAACACCACCATATGTGCAGACCTACAGAGGAATGGAAATACCGTTTCTCTTCTTTCTCATCAAGTGTTTACATTGTCAGTGCAGTCAGTGCAATATAGAACAAATTTGTATGAAGATAACATCCGTGTACTTATAATAAATAGATACACATGAATATATCTTGTAAACATCTGAATGAATTTACATCTAAATTCAAAATTTAAACTAGTAAAAATTTTACTAGTAAAAACGAGTAAAATTTAAACAGTGAATTCTGATAAATGTACAGATATCCTTCCAAAGGTCCATTATATGTAAGGTGCACATATACATCTAATAAAAGTAAACGTTTAGTAGTTTTGAGTATAAAGGCATTTGTAAGGTGCAGGACAGATAGCAGCAGTATGACAGTAGTGCAAAAAAACCTGTAAAGTGTAAAAGTGCAAACAGTGTCAGATTTAAATAATTTGTCCATGTAACCTTTTGAATAGGTGTTCAGGACAAGGTGGGAAAGGAGGGAGATAATAGGCAGAGTTCATCATCCTGACAGCCTGAAAGATGAAGCTGTTGGAAAGCCTTCTGGAGCGAGCTCCAGTACCTTCTCCCTGAAGACAGGAGGCTGAAGTGGAGGTTTGACGAGTGTGAACCATCTGTAGCGATGCTGATGGCTCTGCTAGTGAGGCGGCTGTGGAAGATGTCCACAAGGGAGGGCAGATCTTGTTGGCTGCACATGATAGGAGGTGGGACTTATGCTTTCCTCAGTTTGTGAAGGAACAAGAGGCATGACTGAGCTTTCATGGCCAGCAATGTGGTGTTTGTCGTCCAGTAGAGGTCCTCAGAGATATGCACCCCTAGGAACCTGGTGCTGTTCACCCTCCCCATTTGGCACCGTTGATGGTTAGTAGGGGGTACAGTGGAGGTCCTCTTCTGAAGTTGATGACAATTTCTTTGGTCTTCCCCACGTTGAGGAAGAGATTGTTGTCTTTACACCATTGGACCAGTCAGCTCACCTCGTTCCTGTAGTTGGCCTTGTTGTTGTTGGTGATGAGGCCCACTACAGTCATGTCGTCTACAAACTTGATGATGGGGTTGGTACTGTAACTGGGTACACAATCATGGGTCAACAGGTTGAAGAGCAGCAGGCTGAGCATGCAGACTTGTAGTGACCCTGTGCTTAGTGTGACAGTCTTAGATGTTTTTCCACCGACCTGTACATTTTGTCATCTCTCTGATAAGAAGTCCAGCACCCAGTTACAGAGAGGGGAGTTGAATCCCAGGTTTCTTAGTTTGTTTATTAGCTGCTGGGGGATGATCGTGTTAAACACTGAGCTAAAATCCAGAAAAAGCATTCGCACATAGGAGTCTTTGAAGTGCAGTTGTGTAAAGTGTTTATATCAGACAGTCTGTATATATACAGTCTGTAAATCTACCCTTTCAGACGTCCTTCTCATCTAGGGACAGTTTGATATTTTCTCATCAAGTTGTATTTATTAGCGTTAAACAGCGGGATCTGATCCTTCATCAGCACCTGATCACATCTGTAACGGACATCATGGACATTTCCTCCTCATACCACCAGAGCTCAATTATTTTAAAACATTTTCATTTTGTTTACTTGGTATGGCTTCCAGTGTGTTGTATTATATTAGATTCTCACAGTTAGCAGGATTTTGTTTTTAAGCTTCAAAGTTCTTTATTTGTCAACACCACATATGTGCAGACCTACAGAGGAATCGAAATACAGTTTCTCTTCTCTGTCATCAAGTGTTTACATTATTGTGGCGTGGCAATGTAGCTTACAGCAGGTTATGGTTGCTAAACTGCTGGATGTCCAGGTTGTGCACCGAAAACAATGTGGGCTTCATAGACAATTGGAGCTCTTTTGAGGGCAAGGCTGGCCTGTTAGGACGGGACAGTGTCCATCCCACTTGGGAGGGTGCTGCTCGTCACTCAGGGTTCACAACATTGAGACTGTGTCTGTTCCCCGAGCCAAACAAAAATGTTCAGTTAGCATGGAAGGAAAGCCTTCTGAGATACAAAAATTCTCTTAGAGCTGCTAGATCAGCGTATCTCTCTGCCCTAACTGAAGATAACAAAAACAATCCTAAATTTTTATTTAGTACTGTAGCAAATCTAACTAGGAGTAAAAACACTGTAGAAAAGCGCACACCATCTACATTTAGCAGCAATGACTTCATGAATTATTTCAATGAAAAAAATTCACAATATCAGGCAAAAAATTCAGACAATTAATTTAAAACCAAATTATTTGATAAATAATTCTTTAAATAATATAGCTATTTCTGATCAGAGCTTAGAATGCTTCACTCCACTTCCAGAGAATGATCTAATTTCACTAATTTCATCTTCAAAACCTGCATTCTAGATCCTTTTCCCAGGTCTTTCCTTAAACAGATATTACCAGTAGCTACCGAACCCCTTCTAAAAATCATAAATTTTTCCCTTAGCACTGGCTATGTCCCTAAATCTTTTAAGCTAGCAGTTATCAAACTCTTGATTAAAAAAACGCACCTCGCCCCCTGTCAGCTGTCTAACTATAGACCAATATCAAACCTGCCCTTTATCTCCAAGATCCTAGAAAAGGCTGTAGCACAGCAGTTCTGTTCAGACCTGCATAGAAATAACATTTATGAAATGTATCAGTCAGGATTTAGGCCTCATCATAGCACAGAGACAGCACTGGTTAAAGTGGTCAATGACCTGTTACTGGCTTCTGATCAGGGTTGTGATGTTGCTCGATCCCATGTTTGGGGGGCATCCTCCTTTTTATCGGACCCCGTAGGGAGCGTTGTTCCACCACCTTCCCAGCCAGGAACATTGCCCCACGATGCAGGTTTCCGTAGAGGGGGTCGCTCGACACCATGGGTGGAAGACGCTTCCTTTATGTCTCTGCCAGGACCAGATGTCAACTTTCCACTGGAACCGGGGGCATCGCCACAGACTGCATTCAGGAATTACATCTAGCCTTGCATCAAACCCAGGACCTTCTTGCTGTGAAGCAACAGTGCTAACCACTAAGCCACCGTGCTGCCCTTAGTCAAGTTCATGTTTAGTTAAGTCTTGATTTTGTTTTGGCCAACCATGCTATGTCGCGAGTTAAGTTTTGTCGTTCCCATGTCTTGTGTTCGTGTTTAAATAAAAGCAGCGCTTTGCTGTATCCTGCGTATGGGTCTGTCTGTCTAGAAAATAATAGAGATGAATGAACTTCAACAAGGGCTGAAAATATATATAAATATAACATTATTACAAATGACTTTCCAGTGCATCAGTCAGTGAATATTAGTAAACTTGGTTCCCTAAACATTCACAGAACTAGAGACTGAGATTAGAAGACTGAGGAAAGGATCTGCTGAAGTGTCATATTCAGTAAAGCTGCACTATTTAAACCTTTACTCACAGTGCACAAAGGCGACACCTGCTGGTGAGGAGGATGTCCTGCATGCATCTTTTCAATAAATGATGCACCATAAATAAACCACTGATTTACAGCATGAACAGCTAAAAGAATAATAATGATTAACTATTTGTGTATAAAAATAAATTATTCATCCAATTTAGTAACAGCATTGTTTTTGACTATTTTAAATACAATGTGACTCGCTCATTAGTTACATTCATGTGAAATATAAATAGCAGAGCAGTTTCAGTATGAAAGGTTTGTTCCAGGACACTGCAGGACAGGATGGTCATGAGGAATCTGATAAACATTGTGATACACTCAGGATTCTAATGCTTCTTGTGTGAGAGACTGGAGAGGTAGGTGTTACACTCTGGACTGTTTTAGTGTGACACTGCTAACTATCCTTTGGATTTGTGTGTGTGTGTGTGTAAAAAAAGTTTTTTATGATGTAGATATTCATAAACAACAGTTATATACAGTTGATATAAAATATTTACACATCCCTGTTAAAATGCAGGTTTTTGTGAAAAATGCAACCAAGATAAATCGTCATAATTTTTCCAGCTTTAATGTGAAATTTTAAAGTATAAAAATGATCAATGATAATCATCAATGTATGCCACCGGAAAGACAGCATGTCCCTCAGTATGTAATTTATTAAAGTTACATCGAGGTGGAACTAGAGAGCCCTTATGGCATGATGCAGTACTCGTAGTGACTGCTAGAGGTGCTGAAAGCGGTCTTCCACTCATCACCCTTACAGATTCCTATCAGGTTACAAGCACTGCAGTTTTCAGAACATTTTAAAAAATGATTTTAAAGAAGTCAGTAAAGGAGTAAAGTGTTAAATTGTGACAATTTGGAATTCATTAAGCAGGCTGAAAGTTCTGCTGGAGGAGTCAGTAGGCAAAAAAGAACAGAAAATTAAGACCCATTCTGTATTTCATGAAATGAATCCTAATAAGTGTAGCAGCTACATGGTTATATTTATGCACTGAAGGGAGATTAGTTAACAGAGGAGTGTTCATAACCTGTTTGTGTTTGTGCTCCTCCTCCCTCTCTCTTTCTCTCTCTATCTCTCTCTCTCTCTCTCTCTCTCACATACACACACACACACACACACACAAAACCAGGAAGTTTGATTGAAAACAAAATCAGAAAACTGATCTCTTTCTCCGTGTGTGACTTAAGAAAAATGTCTGAGGCCAATATTACAGTAGATCAGGATCAGTTCATCTGTCCAGTGTGTCTGGATCTCCTGAAGGATCCGGTGACTATCCCCTGTGGTCACAGTTTCTGTAAGGTGTGTATTAATGGCTGCTGGGATCAGGAGGATCAGAAGGGCGTCTACAGCTGTCCTCAGTGCAGAGACACTTTCACTCCAAGGCCTGTTCTATGCAGAAACAACATGCTGGCTGAAGTGGTGGAGAAACTGAAGAAGACTGAAGTCCAAGCTGCTTCTCCTGCTCACTGTTACACTGGACCTGGAGATGTGGAGTGTGATTTCTGCACCGGGAGAAAACACAAAGCCATCAAGTCCTGTCTGATCTGTGTGGCTTCGCTTTGTGAAACTCATCTGTAACCTCACTTAGAAATTCCTGCTTTGAAAAAACACACATTAACTGAAGCCTCTAGAAATCTACAAGAGAAGATCTGCTCTGAACATGATGAAGTGTTGAAGATCTACTGTCGTACTGACCAAAGATGTATTTGCTCTTTGTGCACGTTGGATAAACATAAAGGCCATGATGTTGTATCAGTTGCAGCAGTTAGAGCTGAGAAACAGGTGAGAACTCATCCCAATGATATTTCTCATTTAGATTTAGCAGCTTTGGTCAGTTACAAGATTGAACTTGTGATTGAAGAGTTAAGTAAAGTAAATGTATTAAGTAAACGTATCTTTAATCATAATCAGATTGCCAACAGCCATTTTACAACAGTGAAACTACGTGAAATGAAACACAACTAGTCCAAACAAGACAGGAAACAGGAGGGAACTTTAACTCTTTACCTGTCTGATATAAAAAGTTTACAGACCCCTGTTAAAATGGTCGGTTTCTGTGATGTTAAAAAAATTAAATTAAGACAAATCCTGACAGAAACTTTTCCACATATATTGTGAAATTGCCAGCTGTGTTGTTATTCTTTTGACTACTCCCTGTTTTTGGGGTCACCACAGTGGATCACTTGGTCCACATGTTTGGATTTGGTACAGGTTTTATGCCGCAACCCTCCCATTTAATACAGGCTTAGGACTGGCACAGAGAGTTAGCTCTTCAGTGGCTGTGTTAGTACCCTGCCCAGGAATCGAACCCGGGCCGTGGCAATAGGAGCTAGGGATCCTGCCGCTGGACCACCAGGAGGCAAATTGCAAGCTATATATTAAAGTAAATAACAATAAGAATAATTTTAGGGTGAAAAGGATAATAAGAAAAATGTACAATAAACTGGTGCATAAGTGTGCACACCAGTGGTAATGGTTATTAGCAAGCTAGGGGTAAAAATTATTTCAGGGGTACAAACAAACTTAAAATAAAACTGTTAGTAATGCAGGACTATAAATAGCCATTTATCAGGTGATTATGTATCATTACTGCTAAGATAAAATATTGAAAATGTTACTGTCAAAGTCAACTGTTAAAGCATGCAATAAATCTACTATGAATCACTGTGGGGATGGTGTTCTTTTAATGATCTGCTGTGGTTTTATAGGCAAAACATTCAACTTTGGTTTCATCAGACCACAAAATATTATTCCACATGGTTTTGGGAGATTGAATGGATATTTTATTTTGGCAAACTTTAGCCAGACTTGTCAGCTTGTCATGTCCAGATTTCTCCTGGTCTGAAAAACAAAAAGAGTAATTTTAGGGGGGAAATGATTAAAATAAAATAAAAAGTTACAATAAACTGGTTGCTGTTATTGTCTTTACAGTCTTCCATGGTATATTCAATGTCCTTCATGTTTTTTGTAACTAATTGATATATTTCTACAATGAGATCCCATAGTGCTTTGTAAGCTTTTTGTGGTTTTTCCAGTCATCATCACAAATGTGTCTTTCATTTCATTTGTTCTCTGTAGGCTTTAGCTTCTGGACGTTGGACTCCTCTATTTAAAAGACCAAATTTTGACACATCCAGCATCACTGTCCCTCAACATCTGTCATTTGATGGAGTGAGGAATTCTCTCTCAGATCTGAAGAAGAGACTGGAGGAATTCTGTGAGGAAGAATTCAACAAAATCCCTCCACATGGTAAGAGGAGCTGCTCCTGCTGGAGAAACACAATGATGGACGTCTTTACTCGCTCTGTGAAGTGTTATTTCTTAGCCATGCTCCTGCTTACTTTTCTGCAGCCAGTTTGCTCACCTGACACTTTGAAGTAAAATACTGATTTCAAATGAATAAACTGACTGTATCACTTTCAACTGTTTCCATCTTTTACACAACCTGATGATGCTTTTTGTCTTCATTTCCATTTTTCTCTCCACAGCTGCAGCAGTTCAGATCATTTCACCACCAGAGCCACAGAGCAGAGAAGAATTTCTGAAAAGTACGCCACACACACACACACACACACAAAGAAGACGTGTTAATTACACATACAAACACCCACAAACCAGTACAAGTCTAAATCACACACACACACACACAAACACACACACACTCTTCACATGAATATACAGTATTCTGTGAATTAAACCCAACATGTTCACATTGTTCAGTTTGTTTTTCTCTTTTATTTTAGATTTCTGTGATCTGACTCTGGATCCCAACACGACACATCCTAACCTCATTCTGTCTGAGAAGAACAGAGTGGTGAGATACAGTAAGAGAAAGCAGCAGTACTCTGATCATCCAGAGAGATTTGACTCCTGGCCTCAGGTGTTGTGTAAGGAGAGAGTGTGTGGACGCTGTTACTGGGAGGTGGAGTGGAGCGGTGGTGTGTTCATTTCAGTCTCATATAAAGACATCAGCAGGAAAGGACCGGGCTTTGATTGTGGCTTTGGACGCAATGATCAGTCCTGGAGTCTGAAGTGTTCTTCTTCTTTTCTCTCTTTCTATCACAACCACATTAAGGCTGATCTCAGAGTTCCATCACCGTCCAGAATAGGAGTTTATGTGGATCACAGTACAGGAACTCTGTCCTTCTACAGCGTCTCTGACACCATGAAGCTCCTCCACAGAGTCCACACCACATTCACTCATCCTCTATATGCTGGGTTCGGGTTTTGGCTTGGTTTACGATCAGAAGTGAGGTTGTGTGATCCAGAATAAGATGTATCTGGTGTTTTGTGGTCAGTAACAAGTAGAAATTGTATCACAAATGATCTTATAGAAAAGTATTTAAATTCAACAAGATTCCACATTATAGAGAGATTGTTTCTGAGCACCAAAGCACTAAAATGTAAATCTAAAACACACACACAGAATATTCATTCTTTGTAATGTGGTAATCATTTTATTATCCACAGACACTTACAGAAGTGAATTTTATAGATTTTTAACAATTAAGAACCTTATTTTAATGAAACATTTTAAAAATGTACAATAGCCTGGTTGTGTAAGTATGTACAGCTTTATAATTGGGGGTGTGTCTGTGTTCAGAATAAACCAATCACATGTGGGGTGAGCTGTAAATTTATAGAGTTCAGGAGTAGGTGGGAGAGGGGGGAGATAATGGGCAGAGTTCAGCATCCTGACACCCTGATGGATGAAGCTGTTGGAAAGTCTTGTAGAACGAGCCTGGAGGCTCCAGTACTTTCTCCCTAAAGGCAGGAGGATGAAGTGGAGGTTTGATAAGTGTGAACCATCTGTAGCGATGCTGATTGCTCTGCTAGTGAGGCAGGCATGGAAAATGTCCACAAGGGAGGTCAGAGAGACACCGATGATCTTGCTGGCTGCATTCACTGTGTTGCAGAGTCTTTCGACAGGAGACAGTGCAGCCACCATACCACACAGTGATGCAGCTGTTGAGACTGCTCTCAATGGTGCCCTGGTAGAAGGAGCACATGACAGGAGGTGGGACTCGAGCTTTCCTCAGTTTGCAATGGAAGTAGCAGAAAAGGAAGTAGAGGCATGACTGAGCTTTCTTGGCCAGTGATGTGTTTTTTGTCATACAGGAGAGGTCCTCAGAGATATGCACCCCTAGGAACTTGGTGCTGTTTTCCCTCTCCACTGTGGCACCATTGTTGGTAAAGGGGGTGGGGTTTGGGGCGTTTGTGAAGGTCCTTTTCTGAAGTTGATGACAATTTCTTTGGTCTTTCCCACGTTGAAGAAGAGATTGTTGTCGTTACACCACTGGACCAGTCAGCTCACCTCGCTCCTGTAGTTGGCCTCGTTGTTGTTGGTGATGAGGCCCACTACAGCTGTGTCATCTGCAAACTTGACGATGTGGTTGGTACTGTAACTGGGTACACAATCATGGGTCAACAGGGTAAACAGCAGTGGGCTGAGCATGCACCCTTATGGTGACCCTGTGCCAACCCTTACATTTTGTGGTGTCTCTGATAAGAAGACCAGCACCCAGTTACAGAAAGGGGAGTTGAGTCCCAGGTGTCTTAGTTTGTTTATTTGCTGCTGGGGGATGATCATATTAACGTCTGAGCTAAAATCCAACAAAACCATTCGCACATACGAGTCTTTGTAAGGGCTGGATGGAGAGTGGCTGAGATGGCATCTTCTGTGGACCTGTTGGATTTATATGCAAACTGGAATGGGCTGTGTGAGGGAGGAAGAATGGATTTTATGTGCTGCATGACCAGTCACTCAAAGCAGTTCATAATGATAGGGGATTTTTGCACAATACATGTTGTTAGGCTGCTATACATACATACACTATATATATATATATATGTATGTTACAATCATATGTTATTAGTTACCTGGTTTCTCTACAGTTTCTCAAAGTTGTACATCATTATTTCATTTTACATTTTTATCTTGTCTTTGCTCCGTTTGCACCTAGTTGCACATGTTGGCCTTTATATGGCTAGGACAAACTTCTGTCTTAGCTCCATGTTTTTGTTGTTTTTTTGTGTTTAAACTTTATGTTGTATGTTTATGTAGCACCAGGGTCCTGGAGAAACATTTCACTATGTATTACGTCAGCTATACGTGGTTGAAATAACAATAAAGTCTTCTTAAATCTTGAATCTTGTTTGTGTATGCTAAGTCCAATGTATTATTGCCTCTTATATGAAAGTCTCATCTTTTCTGTTTCCTGTGGAATGTGTGAAGGAAACATGGTACTGAGGAGAAACACTTCAGTCTGTTTGTCTGTCTCAGGGTTTCAAGGTGCT
Source organism: Hemibagrus wyckioides (assembly GCF_019097595.1). Lineage (NCBI taxonomy): Eukaryota > Metazoa > Chordata > Actinopteri > Siluriformes > Bagridae > Hemibagrus > Hemibagrus wyckioides. Next base: position 43,042,669 of record NC_080715.1, read on the forward strand.
TTATGCCTTCGAGCAATTCGAGCTTGGACATTCTGCTCAGTCACTGCAGTACAGCAAGACCTTAGATGCAGAAGTCTTCCGATGTCCTTTACATGCTGATTCCAACTTGATAAGCATACTCAGGACGGTAAATGAAACCAGGCTTATTTGTGAAATTTGTGCAGCTTTTAGGAGTAAAGTCTTCATCAGCAATTTCCTTTCCCTGTGTGTGCTGCAGCTCGCCAATACCCTGCTCGTGGAGATGATGCAAGATGAACTGGATTGGCTGAGAAAACTTCGGCAGCTGGGTGAGTCTCAGGATTTCGCTCTGCTCCAGTTCCACCTTTCACAACACAATAGGTTACAGTCCACTCAGACTCCCCATTGGTGGTCACTGTTGGTGGACTATAACATAAGCTCAGCTTTCAGCACATCCTCTTCACACACAGGCGTGCTGTGATGTCATCGCTCTCAAACCCACGCCTCATTCACAGTAGACACCATGGGTCCTTTTTCACTTATTTTTATTGAACTGAACTACTGTGTGTGTGTGTGTGTGTGTAACAGGTGAATTTGATTCATGTTACACGACGAAAGAGCTGCTAGGGGAAGGTGGATATGGCGCCTTCTATGCTGGAGTCCATTAAGAAAACGGAAAACTGGTAGATTGTGTGTGTTTGTGTGTGTGTGCGTGTGTAGCTACCCTCTGGAGGTGGTTTTATTGGTAATAATGTCCAAGCCTTGGTTTAAAACGTCCAAGCTCTTCATCCTGGTGATGGTGCGACCTGACCTCAGTAAGGACCATTATAATTTCTGTAAACTGTCCTACGATCAACTATCTGAAGACATGTTTCAGACCATCATGGAGCAGGTGGTTCAGGCTGCCCATCACTGCTGTGATCATGGAGTTCCTTACGGTGACATCAAGCCTGAGAACATTCTCATCAATCAGCAGACTCTGTTGATGGTTATTGGGGGTGCTGTGGATGTCCACTTCTGAAGTCAATGACAATTTCTTTGGTCTTCCTAATGGTTAGTAAGAAATTGTTGTTGTTACACCACTGGACCAGTCAGTTTACCTCACTCCTGTAGTTGTTGGTGGTGATTAGGCCCAACACAGTCGTGTCATCTGCAAATGTGAAGGTGAGGCTGATACTGTAACTGGGAACACAAACATGGGTCAACAGGGTGAAGAGCAGCAGGCTGAGTATGCACCATTGTGGTGACCCTTTGCTTAGTGTGACAGTCTTAGACGTTTTTTCGCTGAACCATACATTTTGTGGTCTCTCTGATAAGAAGTCCAGCACCCAGTTACAGAGACAGGAGTTGAGTTCCAGGTGTTTTGGTTTCAAGATTCAAGATTCAAGAAGCTTTTATTGTCATTTCAACCACATACAGCTGGCGCAGTACATAGTGAAATGAAACAACGTTTCTCCAGGACCTGGTGCTACATAAACATACAACTACAAGTTCAATACTAAACAACAAACAACACCACAGAGCTAGGACAGAAGTTTGTCTTAGCCACGTAAAGTGCACAGTGTGCAGCTAGGTGCAAACAGAGCATAGACAAGACAGTGCAAAAAAGACAATAAATACAATAAAGACAACACAGGACACTTAGCGCTGAAAAGAAATAAAAGAACGTGTACTGGAATGTAAGTGAAATAAAATAGTCAAAGTGAAATGTAAAAAAATAAAAAAAAAGTATTGTGCAAAAATACACAGCAGCGGTTGAGGTAGTGCAAATAGAATAAACATAAATATAACTATAGCAGCGGATGACAGGTAGAGGTAGTGCAGTAAGTAATGAACAGTATAAATTATGTGTGTGTGTGTGTTTGTGTCCACACAGTCAAGAGAGAGTGTGTGTATCTGTGTGTGAGAGAGACAGAGAGTTAATATACAGTTCAGTCCTGAGTGAGAGTGTGTGTGTGTGTGAGAGAGTGTAGAACAGTTCAGTCCTGAGTGAGAGTGTGTGTGTGTGTGAGAGTGTAGAACAGTTCAGTCCTGAGTGAGAGTGTGTGTGTGTGAGAGAGTGTAGAACAGTTCAGTCCTGAGTGAGAGTGTGTGTGAGAGTGTAGAACAGTTCAGTCCCGGGTGTTGAGGAGCCTAATGGCTTGAGGAAAGAAACTGTTACACAGTCTGGTTGTGAGGGCCCGAATGCTCTGGTACCTCTTTCCAGATGGCAGGAGGGTGAAGAGTGTGTGTGAGGGGTGTGTGGGGTGTGTGGGGTGTGTAAGAGTGTGTGTGAGGGGTGTGTGGGGTGTGTAAGAGTGTGTGTGAGGGGTGTGTGGGGTCAGCCACAATGCTGATAGCTTTGCGGATGCAGCGTGCGGTGTAAATGTCTGTGATAGAGGGGAGAGAGACTCCGATGATCTTCTCAGCTGTCCTCACTATCCGCTGAAGGGTCTTGCGATCTGAGACGGTGCAGTTCCCAAATCAGGCAGTGATGCAGCTGCTCAGGACGCTCTCGATGGTCCCTCTGTAGAACCCTCTGTGTGGTTTGTTTATTAACTGCTGGGGGATGATCGTGGTAAAGGCTGAGCTAAAATCCAGAAAAGGCCTGGATGGAGAGCTTGACTTGATGGGTGTGGCTTCTTTGGGACTGGAATTATTGTGGTGGCCTTGAAACATCTGGGGACGACTGCTTGACTCAGCGAGATGTTAAAGATGTCAGTTCGTACATTCTTGAGTTCTTCACCACAGTTCTTTAGAAACCGACCAGGTATGTTTTCTGGTCCAGCTGCCTTGTGTGGGTTGATCCTCAGGAGGATCTTTTTTATGCTGACTGGGGTCAGACACACAGCCTGCTCATGTGGGAAAGGTGGGATCTTCTGTGCCTGTGTGTTGTAATGGGTCTCAATTCGGCCAAAGAATTGGTTGAGGCTGTAAAGCAGAGATATGTCACTGTCACAGGTTTATAGTTTGTTAGAGTTTGGATGTCTTGCCAGAGACTCTGTGTGTCTCTGGTGTTTCTGAAATGTCCAGATATTTTATTGATATATTGTTGTTTTTCTTCCCTGATTCCATGGGACATGTTGGCTCTTGCTGTTGACCTGCAGTGTCACCAGCTCTAAAGGCTGCATCCCATGCCCTCAGAAGCTTGTACACTTCTCCTGTCAGCCATGGTTTCTGGTGAGCCCAAATACTGATGTTTTCTGTGTGACATCATCGGTGTACTTTGAGATGTAAGCAGTAACAGCCTCAGCATATTCCTCTATGTCAGTGTGGTTGTTGTAAGTTGTCAGTTGCCCTCTGGCCACACACATACCTCCTTCTGGCTTGGTCTGGTGACTCTCACCTTGAGTCTGTACACAGGTTTGAGCATAATGGTGATGATGTCAGAGAGTCCAAAGTGGGGGAGGCTTTGTATGCTCTTTTGATGTTTTTGTATTTGCGGAATTTACGTGCCGAATTATGTTCCGATATCATTTACGTGTCGATTCTGACTTTATAACCACGCTCAGGATGGTAAATAAAACCAAGCTTATTCATGAAATTTGTGCAGGTTTCAAGAGTAAAGATTTCATCAGCTCCTTTCCCTTTGTGTGCTGCAGCTCACTGATACAATTCTCATAGAGACGACGCAAGACGAACTGGAGTGGCTGAAAAAATTTTGACAGCTGGAAGAGTACTGGGATTTCGCTCTGCTCCAGCTGAAGACATGTCTCAGACCATCATGGAGCAGGTGGTTCAGGCTGCTCGTCACTGCTGTGATCATGGAGTACTTAACTGTGACATCAAACCTGAGAACATTCTCATCAATTAGCAGACTCTGGAGGTGAAGCTGATTGACTTTGGCTAAGGCAACCTTTTTACGGACAAGGTCAACACCCAACACAGAGGTCAGTTCACTGCAGATACAGAGACCTTCCGGTTCAGGATCTGCTGGAGAATGGTTTTCTGTGATGCGTTCTGCTATTTCTTGTTTTTCTCATTTAGGCTCTCCATATTACAATCCTCCTGAGTGGATTCTCTACCAGGAGTATTTTGGAGTTTGTGCTACAGTCTGGAGTCTGGGGGTACTCCTGTATGACCTGGTCTGTGGGCGCCTGCCCTTTAATACCAGAGAGAAGATTGTCCTGGGGATGCTGAAATTCCCTGGTCATCTATCTGAAAGTGACAAAGTGCACGAGCATGCTTTTTTCCAGGATTTCTTCTTGTTGATGACCTCTGGACCTCTGTCTCATAGCTCTGCTCACACAAAGTGCTGCATGCTGATCACATGGTGCCTGGAACACTACCCTGAAAAGCGACCAATATTCCAGGAGATCCTGAACAAGTGGTTTACAGGGGAGCTTCAGGACATGGAACAGGTGAGAGGTGGAATACAACAGAACCAATGACACAGATCTGGAAGTGTGTAAATAGTCTAGAGCTCAGCACATGTACTGAATCACTACTGGCTTCTGGAAAGCAGATGAGTTTACTGATAGAATGATATAAAATACATAAAGAACAAATAGTTTTGATAAAATAGTTTGGTGTAGTTACAGGTGAAAAATAAAAGAAAAATAGTTTCTCCTTTTAACAAAAACACCATAAGGGCAAGAACCCTTCTGTAAACCTGCTAATAAAATCATTACAAGGATATTTTCTATGCATTATTTTAAAATGACTTTATTGGGAATTGCATATTTGTTCATATCTGACCATGGATTCTAAAAAAAAATAAGTGAAAGATAATCGTGTCTCTACATCATCATCTCCTTGGGAAGAACACTTTTTTCTTTGGTTATATTTCTCTAATATAAAAGTTATTGAATCTTTTTATCCCTGATAGAAATACCCCTAACAGGAAAACCTGGAAGAGGAGCAGTTACAGGCTAATTAATCTTTTCATTTTTAATAAGGTAAAGTACTTTTTTGGAAAGTTTTACATATTCACTTGAAGATACATTTAGTCCAGAATAATTAACAAATCATGCCCCTCCCTGAACCCCCACCTTATTGGGGTGGGGGGTTTGAGTACCCGAATGAGCCTAGGAGCCATGTTGTTGGGGGCCAAGTGCTCCTGGTAGGGTCTCCCAACGCAAATGGGTCCTAGGCGGGTGCTATGTGATTTGGGTAGCAGTCATGAGCGGGGGCCCCAACGCCCCAAACCCTGGTTGAAGTATCTTGCTCTTGGGACATGGAATGTCACCTCACTGGGGGGGAAGGAGCCTGAGCTGGTGGGGGAGGCTGAACGGTACCGGCTAGAGATAGTCGGGCTTGCCTCCACGCACAGCCTTGGAACCCAACTCCTTGAGAGAGGTTGGACCCTCTAATACTCTGGAGTGCCTCATGGTGAGAGGTGGCAGGCTGGGGTGGGCTTGCTTATAGCCCCCCAGCATAGTCGCCATGTGTTGGAGTTTTCCCCAGGTAAATGAGAGGGTGGTTTCCTGGTGCCTTCGGGTTGGGGATAGGTGTTTCACTGATGTTTCGGCTTATGGGCCAAACAGCAGTGTGGAGTACCCAACCTTCTTGGAGACCCTGTGAGGGGTGCTGAAAGGTGCCCCAGCTGGGGACTCCATAGTTGTACAGGGGGACTTCAACATCCATGCAGGCAACACTAGTGTTACCTGGAGGTGCGTGATTGGGAGGAACCCCCCCTATCTGAACTTGAATGGTGTTCTGTTATTGGACTTCTGTGCTAGCCATGGTTTGTCCATAACAAACACCATGTTCAAGCATAAGGGTGCCCATCAGTACACGTGGTACCAGGACACCCTAGGCCGGAGGTCAATGACCTTGTGGTCCTTGTGGTCATGTCATCTGACCTTCGGCCATATGTCTTGGACACTGAGGTGAAGAGAGGGGCTGAACTGTCAACTGATCACCACCTGGTGGTGAGTTGGATCCGCTTGCGGAGGAGGATGCTGAACAGACTTGGCAGACCCAAACATATTGTGGGGGTCTGTTGGGAATGTCTTTCAGAACCCTCTGTTAGGGAGGTCTTCAACTCCCAACTCCGGAAGAGTTTCGACAAGATTCCATTGGAGGTTGGGGACATTGAGTCCTTGTGGACCATGTTCTCCTCCTCTATTGTTGACGCAGCTATCCAGAGCTGTGGCCGTAAGGTCTCTGGTGCCTGTCGCGGCAGCAATCCCCGAACCCAGTGGTGGACACTGGAAGTAAGGGATGCAGTCAAACTGAAGAAAGAGTCCTAGCGAGCCTGGTTGGCTCATGGGACCCCGGAGGCAGCTGATGTGTACTGGCAGGCCCTGAGTACCTTAAATCTCTGGATGTTGTGGGGCTGTTTTGGCTGAAACGTCTCTAACATAGCGTGGCAGTTAGGGAAAGTGCCTCTGGACTGGGTGACTGGGGTGGTGGCTCCTCTTTTTAAGAAAAGGGGATCGGAGGGTGTATTCCAACTATATGGGGATCACACTCCTCAGCCTCCCAGGGAAAGTCTATTCCAGGGTACTGAAGAGGAGAGTCCAACCTTTAGTCGAACCTCAGATTCATGAGGAACAATGCAGTGAGGGAAAGATGGAGTGTGAGATTGACAGAATAAGGTCTATGTACCTGTCTGTTGTGGTAAAGGAGCTGAACCAAAAGGCGAATTTACCAAGATTCAAGATTCAAGAAGCTTTTCAACCACATATAGCTGCCGCAGTACAAAGTGAAATGAAACAACGTTTCTCCAGGATCTGGTGCTACATAAACATACAACATAAAGTTCAAACACACACAAAAAAACACCACAGAGCTAGGACCAAGGTTTGTCCAAGCCACATAAAGTGCACAGTGTGAAGCTAGATGCAAACAGAGCAAAGACAAGACAGTGCAAAAAAAAATAAGTACAAAAAAGACAACACAAAAACACAGGACACTTAGCACTGGAAAAAGAAAATATGTAAAAATATCTATGTGCAATGAAATGTAATGAAATGAAATAAAAAGAGATGTACAACTTTGAGACCTGACAACATGCATTGTGCAAAAATACAATAGAAGTGGTTGAGGTAGTGCAAAATAGAAATAAACAAATATAAATATAAATATAGCAGCAGATGTAATGAACACAGTGGGTTGAGGTAGTATTTGAACAATATAAGTTATGTGTGTGTGTCCACACAGGTGAGAGAGTGTGTGTGTGAGAGACAGAGAGTTTTGTACAGTTCAGTCCTGAGTGTGTGTGTGTGTGTGTGTGTGAGAGAGAGAGAGAGTTTTGTACAGTTCAGTCCTGGGTGTTGAGGAGCCTGATGGCTTGAGGAAAGAAACTGTTACACAGTCTGGTTGTGAGGCCCGAATGCTCCGGTACCTCTTTCCAGATAGCAGAAGGGTGAAGAGTGTGTGTGAGGGGTGTGTGGGGTGTGTAAGAGTGTGTGTGAGGGGTGTGTGGGGTCATCCCCAATGCTGTTAGCTTTGCGGATGCAGCGTGCAGTGTAAATGTCCGTAACAGAAGGGAGAGAGACTCCGACCAGTCAATCTATGTTCCTACTCTCACTTATGGTCATGAGCTTTGGGTCATGACCGAAAGGACAACATCCCAGATACAGGCAGCTGAAATGAGTTTCCTTCATAAGGTGGCGGGGCGTTCCCATAGAGATAGAGTGAGGAGCTCTGTCACCCGGGAAGAGTTTGGAGTAGAGCCACTGCTCCTCCAAATCAAAAGGGGCCAGTTGAGGTGGCTCGGGCATCTGTTTCGGATGCCTAATGGATGTCTCCCAGGGGAGGTGTTCCAGACATGCCCCACCAGGAAGAGACCCTGGGGTAGACCCAGGATACGCTGGAGGGACTATGTCTCTTGGCTGACCTTGGAATGCCTTGAAATTCCCCCAGAAGTGTTGAAGGAAGTGTCTAGGGAGAGGGAAGTCTGGGCATCCCTACGTAGACTGCTGCCCCCGCTACCCGGCTCCGGATAAGCGGGAGGCAATGACATGACACGACATGATTAACAAATTCAACGACAATTATACAGATCACCTGAATGATTTAATAAAAATTTAATGTTTGTTAAACCAATCACTCCAAAAAATGCTCTTGTTTTTGAATAATGTACATTAGATTCCTAAAAGTTTTGGGACACCCCTCTAAAACATGAAATGCAGGTGTTACAATCACTTCTATGGCCACAGGTGTATACAATCAAACCCCTAGGTATGCAGACTGCTTCTACAAACATTTGTAAGAGAAGGGGTCGCTCTCAGGAGCTCAGTGAACCGTGGTACCTTGATAGGTTGCCAACTGTGCAATAAGTCCATTTTGTTCCATTTTAAGTGGTATTAAAACAAAGTGGAAGCAATTGGGAACAAAAGCAACTCGACCACATAAAATCACAGAGCGGGGTCAGTGCATGCTGAGGAGCACAGTGAACAGAAGTCACCAAATTTCTGTAGAGTTGTAACAAAATTAGCTCAAAATTTGAATATTAAGTGTAATTATAACTGGTTATAATTAATTATAAATATTCAAATGGGGGTTTTAGAACTAACTGAGAATCAATAACACAATTATTTGATTTGTTTGTCCACCGAACAGACAGCATAATTATGTATTAATTCCAGGGAAAGTTATCTTCCTGACCAAGAAAGAATAAGTACTTTATAAAGTACTAGCTGTAATTTAGCACGTAGCAACATCAATGTTCAGGGACCCTGAAATTGTGAGCAAAGCACAAAGACAATTACTTGTGAATAAAATGCATTTAATAAAACAGGAACACACAACACATACTAACTACGACACACATACATAAAAGACAGGATAAGGATTATAGAGAGGGGATAAGTAGGCAAAGAGAGATAGAGAGTAAGGAAGGGAATACGGAGGAAATCAGAACGAGAGAGAGAGAGAGAGAGAGAGAGAGAGAGAGAGAGAAGAGACCAAATATGGCAAGTTTCAAATTGAGTTTAGATTACAACCGTGTGAGAACCGTCAGGGTAATTAGGATTCGCCTTAATAAAGGGGCTTCAGCTTAAAATTGTGGATCTAAAATAATTAGTAACTTTTACATGCATTGGTTCGTTGATAAGAGTCTTGATGTAGTGGATCAAGGAGGTTCGGAGATTTGAAGTCCTCGGACTAAGCACGAGATTCCGCTGGAGACGAAAAAGGTTTCGGTGGTGCAAACAAAAGTTCTTCGATTGAAGCTGCTGGCAAAGTCTCAGAAGAAAGTGAAAGTCTTGTCCCAGAGAAAGATTGGAGTTGAGTCGGGCGACAATAGAAGAGGTCGTGCCAGGAATAAAAGGCGCACAGGGCCCCCCCGACCGCAGAGCGGAGAGGGGGTTGGCCCCCGCGAGGCCGAGCCGAGCCGAACCGAGCTGAGCAGAGCAAAAAGCTGAGCAACGATAGATGGGTGCTTAGGGTTTTTATTGATCCCTTGGTTGCGCCCAGTTTTTCAGAGTGACCAATCCAACACCTGAAACTTTTGGAGGGAAAGAGTTTCTTTGTCTCCGCTCGGTCACTCATTTGGAAAAATGGATAAAGTTTCAATTAAAGTATAGTAGGCTCATGTTATGTACTTGAATGACCATATGGCATACACTATTGCTTATAAAAGTAAAAGAGGATCATTTTGATAGTAGACTGGATAGAGACAGTATGAGAGAAGAGGAAACTGGATATAGGCAATTAAACATATAATCTTATCTTATAAAACATGTTCTGTTTCATGCAAAACACAGAACAACAGGTCATGAGTGGTAATACAATAATAAAAATATAAAAGGCAAAAAGGGAATACATATACACAGGTGTGTTAGGCATGGGTCAGGTAGGGTTTTACTATTGTTTTATTGAAACTTGAATAAAGGAACTTTCCTTATGTGTGTGCTTGTGGGGGTCAGGATGAGCGTTTCCAGACGCTTTGGGAGTGTGTGTGTGTGTGTCTTCAATCAGAACTTTGGGGGGTGTCATCCCCAGTCCAGGCATTGATTCAGTTTAGATTAGGGAATGCTTGTTGACTTTTAATGGCAGTAAAACTGCTAGGCACAGGGTGATTTGCATGTTAAGGTCACAAATTGATGGGGAGTTCCAGGGGTGTGAGGCTGGGCTATCAGTACTGATGGTCTGCAGAACTCCATCATTCATGGAGGCAGGATTCCTCCTTTGTCTCCAGTCTCATTGGGGGGGTCATTGGCCATCAGACATCCCGGAGCCTGGCTCCCATGAGTTACAGCATGTCGGTTGAGTCAAAATGAAATAACTATAAGCAAAATAGGTCAGTTGTGAGCTGCGTAATGGTTAATTGAGTTTTTGAGAAGGATGCAACTGACCCCATGAGCAAGTGATCCGACCCGGAGACGCTACAAGTCAATAGTTACAGACCTCCAAACTTCATGTGGCCCTCAGATTAGCTCAAGAACAGTGTGTAGAGAGCTTCAGGGAATGGGTTTTCATAGGCAAGCAGCTGCATCCAAGCCTTTCATCACCAAGTGCAATGCAAAGCGATATATGGAGTGGTGTAAAGCACTTTGCCACTGGACTCTAGAACATTGGATAAGTGTTTTCTGAATTGACCAATCATTCTTCTCTGTCTGGCAATCTAATGGATGAATCTGGGTTTGGCGGTTGCCAGGAGAATGGTACTTGCCAGACTGCATTGTGCCAAGTGTAATAAATACATTTTTGTCAGATGTGGAACATGTTTTAGATTCTATATAAAGGGATAATGCAGGGTATACAAGTCTGGAAATCCCTTCAGCCTTGGACATCAACACTCCACCTTGAAGAGATAAGTTTCTTTGGAGACAACAATTCAAAATATTTCTTGTCTTTTCTAATTTTTGTGAGCAATTTTCTGTAATTCTCTCTGAAGCTGATTTACTAAATAAAACAGCCAAGTATCTACCTACCTGTATCCCAGATATACACAAGTGGTGTAGTGCCATCATTTCTCTTTTCAAGTGTTTGTCTGATAAACCTGAAGCATCTGAGAACAACTAAAGAGCCTCCAAAATAAAAGGGACCTGATATTTATTCTTCAGAAATAAAAGTTAATGTCAAATCTTCCATCTCCATACCTTTCATTTTGAAGCGATGTACAGTATAAAGATTTAAGTTTCTGCTACTAAAAATATTTTAAAAAAAATAAAAATAAAGAGAAAATAGGGCACCCCTGTGTCTAATTCCTCTTTGGAAAATAAAACAACATAAAAGAAACACTACTTGAAATATTATAAAATGTATATAAAAATATCATGTTTTTAAAGGTTGGGCCAAAACCAAAAAAAAATGAAGGGTCTAAAATAGATTAAATTGTGCTGAATAGTGTGAAAAGACTTGTAAATATCTAAAAACAAAATTCCTCATTTACTAAAACTGAATAATCTAAATGCTCTAACAGCATTCTGATAGTTTGATATATTTCTCCCCTTCATAAATCCAGACTGGGTGAAAGATATCATTTCCTCCTAACATGCTTTTAATCTGTTGGCATTGTTATGACCCCGAAGTAGGCCTAGGGGAGACTCAGGGTCAGCAACGAGTGGTTTACCAGGCTGACAGTGGGTGAAAAAGACCAACCGGGTCTAAACAATGATAAATAGTGTAAACTGATACAAAAAAAAAAAGTTTCTCGACACAAGGCGTAGTGCTTAGTTCATTTTATTGTGCTGTACAACAGAAACCACACATAGTTACAATATTTACAAATTTCAGAAAAACAGACCAAATGCAGGGCTGGACAACGGCGGTGCTAAAGAATAAAAAACAAGTAAAACAAAATGTTACTTCCCTAAGGCCGCTTTTTTAATACATGCTAGTCTAGAAACAAAAGTGAAACCAAAAACTGCCTACACTGCTCTTCCCTCACAAACTTAAATACAGGAGGTGGCACCCACCGCTTACCTAAGGCGTCTAGACAAAATGATGTTCCTATGTGTTACACAGTGTATGAGCGGGCTCTTTCTTACCTGTCCGAGCCCGTCAGCACAATACTACACAAACACACAGCCATAAATCTCAATACATCATGTACTCAAATACAAAAAATGGCACACAAAAGTAGAAAAAAACGTGTCCCATGTAGCGTCAGTGTCTCGCTTTTATTGTCTGACTCTTCTTCCGGTTAATCCTACGGGGCGCAATGCGGCTCCTCCCATCAGCAGCAGGTACTGCGCAAGTGGCCAATTGCATCACGTTCCCACAATCGGTTACACTGTAAAAACAAAGCCATCATAACAGGCAAAATAGGTGCTGTGGCATGTAACAGGCATATAAACACACTGAAAATTTGTAATCCCACTTAAGCAGCATGATCGGGCACCAGTTATCAGAGTGCAAAATGTTGTAAGAAAAATAAAAAGATGAGGGCATTGAAGATCTGAATGAAGAAGTGTATTGCAGTGTAGCATTGACAAAATACATAAAGTACTTTGGGTTCATCTGAGTCAAAAAAGATCGCAAGACAAATTCTGCTCAAACATTTTATACAGTATTTACTTTTTGTAATTTAAATGAGTTTCACTTTAAATGTGAAGTGTCAGAACTGAGTATCACCCAAATGGCCGGGTGATACTCTTGTCTAGCTGGATGTCTTTAAATGGTAATCACGATCACATATACCTTGGACTGAGGGTGTTATAGGTGTTATCACAATACTAAATGGTAATCATGGTCACCTATATCCTTTGTTCAGTGATGGTCCTTGATTTCTTGCTACCACTCCCATACTAATAATTGATTGGATTATGTGTTCTAAATATTAGGTAAGACTGCTTTATGTAAACATTCTATAAATACTATAAAAGTAATTCTATAAAAACTGACTCAGAAAGGTGTTGTGGTCAATAATGAACTTAGACTGGTAGACTGGTTGGTTGCTCAAAAAAAGGTCATGCTGTCAAAAGTCCCTCCCTTTATTTCAGATGAAGCATTTAGTAAAGAGCTGTCTCGGTACGAGCGAATGGTCTCCCCCATTATAAAAAAAAAAATCCCCCTTGGTTGCAAGTCTCCACTGGTTAAACACTTGGTGTCTTTTAGGAGAATGGTTTTCATCATTTTTAAAGAAATGTCATGTCAGACTCTGTGATAAATTTTGATTTTCAGGAGGAACAGCTAAATGTCATTTACAGTGCAGAGGATATTAAACATTTTTTAAGAACAACCAAATCCAAAAGAATGTTGCAATAGACGAGTTTTTCCCTGACCGCAAACAGTTTGTACATGATGTGAAATATTTTAGAAGAGAAGGAGCTTTTATTGAAGTGGAAATCTTTCACCTGAAAAAACTGATGATGACCAGTAAAATGTGTGGTGTTTATGATGGAGATGATGGAGGCCCACAAGTTAAGCCCACAAGAATTTTTAATAAGAAAACAGGGGATGGAGAATGGACGGGCATCAGAAATAGACGGTCTCCCTCTTGAGTTCTACAAGGCTTTCTGAGCAGTTATAGGACAGGACATGCTAGATGTCCTACAGGACAGCGTGAACATTGGTCAGCTCCCGTTGAGCTGCAGGAGGGTTTGAGCATGAATATTCTTGGAAGGTGCTGGAAACCTTTGGGTTCAACTCAGGTTTTATAGCCATGATCAAGGTGTTGTACAGTGAAATTGAGAGTGTACTGAAGGTTAACAGAAGATGGGTTCAGTTTGTAAAGCTGCTTTGAGACAATGTCCATTGTAAAAGGCGCTATACAAAATAAATTGAATTGAATTGAAAACGTTTATGTGCTCCTCTGTTAGAGTGTACAGAGGTATAAGGCAAGGCTATTCCACATCATGCATGCTGTACTCTCTAGTGATTGAACCTCTTTTAAATAAACTAAGAAGTCATCTCTCTGGTTTAAATATTGCACATGCTAATGTTTCACTATGCAGATGATCTAGTAGTAATAATACACAGAAAGAAGTGAATGTTTTAAATGATATTTTAAATGACTTTCAGATTTTATCTTCTGCTAAGGTCAATTGGGCAAAAAGTGAAGCCATTTTATTTGGAGAGTGGGAAGGTGGGCAACCTACATTACGGGGACAGACCTGTTGAGGCCAGAGGACCTGGCAGCGTGTATGGGACTGAGGAACTAACATCAGAGGAACATGTTCAGCTGATGGACTACCAGCACACTGAGACTGGTCCTGCAAAGGACGGACCTTTTCCCCAGATGAACATCGCTCCCGACTAGGGCGGGTGTGCAGGCCCCCTCCTGGAGTGCCGGGGTGAAAGGGAGATGGTGTCGGGGAAGCTGCTCTACAGGGCCTGTACTTGGACTTAATGATGATTTTAAACCAGAGAGGAGTGCACTGTACAAACCACAATTAACCAAAAAACTTCCAATGGAGGATTTAACATGGTGAACTCTTTTATCTCCATTTTAAACCCTAAAGTGAGAAGACCTGTTCATGTGAGAAAGGAAGCTTCCAGGTTCGATACGAAGGAACCTTTCAAAATTAAATGGGAAAATGTGGTGTTTTGTAGTTTAACCACAAGGTGGCAGCATATTGCTTTAGTGTTGAAGTGGTGCTTAGTCTTCTCTAAGTTGCAATATTTCTGTGGAAGAGAATGTATGTGCTGAATGAAGCATCGACAGGATCTACTTGTCCAGTTACTGATTACTAGAGAACACAACGGTGATGCTACAAGAATTTTCAACACGCTGATTAGACTAAGAATTTTAATATATTTTAATTCTTACAAAAATATAAATGACTTGAATATGTTTGAATCTGTGTGGTGTTGTGAGGATGCTCTGTGTCTGTTAGAGATGGAAAACTCAGATTTTCACCAGAGCTAAATCAATAATCTCTCATGTTTATCTACATTTATTGAAATAATTTTAATTTGAGTCACTCTGATTTTTATTATGTGTGACTTGTGCAAATAAAAGATGGTAAAATGCAAAAGTCTCTCTCTCTCTCTCTCTCTCTCTCTCTCTCTGTGAGATCAGAAAAAAATGGCTGAGGCCAGTATTTCAGTAGATTGCACCCTGTTCAGCTGTCCAGTATGTCTGGATCTCCTGAAGGACCCTGCGACTATCCCCTGTGGTCACAGTTTCTGTACTGTGTGTATAATGTGTTAATGGTATAGAAACTGAAGAAGACTGAAGTCCAAGCTGCTTCTCCTGCTCACTGTTAGACTGGACCTGGAGATGTGGAGTGTGATTTCTGCGCAGGGAGAAAACTCAAAGCCGTCAAGTCCTGTCTGATCTGTGCAGCTTCTTACTGTGACGTTGATCTGAAACCTCATCTTGAAATTTCTTCTATGAAAAAACACACATTCACTGAAGACTCTGGAATTCTACCAGAGAAGATCTGTTTTGAACATGACAAGCTGAGATTTACTGCTGTACTGATCAAACCTGCTTATGTCTGTACGATGGATAAACACAAAGGACATGACACTGTCATCCAGGTGTTTATCAGTTCTATGAATTGAACTTAAATTTCATTCAGAAGGATATTGTTGAAGCTTATTGCATTATATCTGTTCTGTTTAACAGAGAGTTAAATTTATCCCCAGTGATAGTTGTAATCTGGTCAGAGAAGAAAGTGAACATTCCAGTGATGAGGAAAAAAGGTGGAACACACACACACACACACACACACATACACACACACACACACACACACACACACACATACACAGTCAGATTCAGAATTTTACTTTTGTCCCTCAACTGTAAGCAGCTCAAGGCTATTTCTAGCTAGTAACCAAAGTGAAATTCCTCAGCACTGTGCTGCCAGGTGATTAGACATTCTGCTGTAGAAAATAATAGAGATGAATGAACTTTAACAAGGGCTGAAAATATATATAAATATAACATTATTTCAAATGACTTTCCAGTGCATCAGTCAGTGAATATTAGTAAACTTGGTTTCTTAAACATTCTCAGAACTAGACACTGAGATTAGAAGACTGAGGAAAGGATCTGCTGAAGTGTCGTTTTCAGTAAAGCTGCACTATTTAAAGCTTTAATCACAGCGTACAAAAGCGACACCTGCTGGTGAGGAGGATGTCCTGCCTGCATCTTTTCAATAAATGATGCACCATAAATAAACCACTGATTTACAGCATGAACAGCTAAAATAATAATAATGATTAACTATTTGTGTATAAAAATAAATTATTCAGACAATTTAGTAACAGCATTGTTTTTGACTGTTTTAAATACAATGTGACTCGCTCATTAGTTACATTCATGTGAAATATAAATAGCAGAGCAGTTTCAGTATGAAAGGTTTGTTCCAGGACACTGCAGGACAGGATGGTCATGAGGAATCTGATAAACATTGTGATACACTCAGGATTCTAATGCTTCTTGTGTGAGAGACTGGAGAGGTAGGTGTTACACTCTGGACTGTTTTAGTGTGACACACTGCTAACTATCCTTTGGATTTGTGTGTGTGTGTGTGTGTGTGTAAAAATTTATATGTTTTTGTTTTGATGTGGATATTCATAGACAACACCACTGGCATAAAAAGTTTACACACCCCCTGTTAAAATGCAGGTTTTTGAGATGTAAAAATGCAAATAAGTAAATCATGTCATAATTTTTCCATCTTTAATGTGAAATTACAACGTATAAAAATGATCAATGATAATCATCAATGTATGACACCAGAAAGACAGCATGTCCCTCAGCACATCATTTATTAAGCACAGGAACATCAAGGGGACACTAGAGAGCCCATAGGGCATGATGCAGTACTCATAGTGACCACTAGAGGTGCTGAAAGCGGTCATCCACTCATCACCCTTACGGATTCCTGTCAGGTTACAAGCACTGCGCTTTTCAGAGTTTTCAGAATATTTTAAAAATAATTTAAAGAAATCACATGGAATAAAGTGTTAAATTGTAATCATTAATCATTTTGCTGGAGGAGTCAGTAGGCAAAAAAGAGCAGAAAATTAAGACCCATACAGTATTTCATGAAATGAATCCTAATAGGTGTAGCAGCTACATGGTTATATATTTATCTACTGAAGGGAGATGAAATGGTTAACAGAGGAGTGTTCATAACTTCTCTGTGCTTGTCCTCCTCCTCCTCCTCCATCTCTCTCTCTCTCTCTCTCTCTCTCACACACAGACACACAGAACCAGGAAGTTTCAGAGAAAACGAAACTGATCTCTCTCTCTCCGTGTGTGAGTTTAGGAAAATGGCTGAAGCCAATATTTCAGTAGATCAGGATCAGTTCAGCTGTCCAGTGTGTCTGGATCTCCTGAAGGATCCGGTGACTATCCCCTGTGGTCACAGTTTCTGTAAGGTGTGTATTAATGGCTGCTGGGATCAGGAGGATCAGAAGGCCATCTACAGCTGTCCTCAGTGCAGAGACACTTTCACTCCAAGGCCTGTTCTATGCAGAAACAACATGCTGGCTGAAGTGGTGGAGAAACTGAAGAAGATTGAAGTCCAAGCTGCTTCTCCTGCTCACTGTTACACTGGACCTGGAGATGTGGAGTGTGATTTCTGCACCGGGAGAAAACACAAAGCCGTCAAGTCCTGTCTGATCTGTGTGGCTTCGCTTTGTGAAACTCATCTGAAACCTCATTTAGAAATTCCTGCTTTGAAAAAACACACATTAACTGAAGCCTCTGGAAATCTACAAGAGAAGATCTGCTCTGAACATGATGAAGTGTTGAAGATCTACTGTCGTACTGACCAAAGGTGTATTTGCTCTTTGTGCATGTTGGATAAACATAAAGGCCATGACGCTGTATCAGTTGCAGCAGGAAGAGCTGAGAAACAGGTGAGGACTCATCCCAATGATATTTCTCATTTAGATTTAGCAGCTTTGGTCAGTTACAAGATTGAACTTGTGATTGAAGATTTAAGTAAAGCGAATGTATTAAGTAAACGTATCTTTGCTATCTGTTCATCATAATCAGATCAGATGAGTGAACCTTCACTCGGCCAAGATCCATTTAATAACTTAAACAAGATACGAAACAGGAGTGAACTTCAACTCTTTACCTGTCTGATATAAAAAGTCTACACTCCTTTGTTAAAATGGTAGGTTTCTGTGATGTAAAAAAAATTAAACTAAGACAAATCCTTACAGAAACTTTTGAACCTTTATTGTGAAATTGCGAGCTATATATTAAAGTGAAAAACAAAAAAAAAGAATTCATGGGGGAAAGGATCAATCGATAAATGTACAATAAACTGGTGTATAAGTGTGCACATCCCTAAACTAATACTCAGTCCAAGCACCAATCTTTTATATTTTTGGGTTAAAAATCGATCAGTTTAGCACGTCTTGAATTATCAGTTCTTCCCTCCAAAAGCATGTTAACACTGAACCTTTCCAAAACCTTGATCTTGTTTTAGTGAAGACATTCCTGGGAACTTATTGTCATGCGGGAAGGTGAAATTCCTCTTCATCTTAAGTGTTTTAGCAGAAGCCTTAAGGTTTTGCACCACAATTGACTAGTATCTGGAGCTATTCATTATTCCCTCCACCCTGATTAAAGCCCCAGTTCCAGCTGAAGTAAAGCTGAAAGCTTGATGCTGCCACCTCCATGCTTCACTGTGGGGATGGTGTTCTTTTAATGATCTGCTGTGGTTTTATGGAAAAAACATTCAACTTTGGTTTCATCAGACCACAAAACATGGTTTAGGGAGATTGGATGGACATTAGCTAGACTTGGCAGCCTCCCTGTCCAGTTTTCTCCTGGTCTTCTCATTAATTTTAGGGGGATGTCCTGTTCTTAGTAATCTCACTGTTGTGCCATATTTTCTCCAGGTGTTGATTATTGTCTTTACAGTGTTCCATGGTATATTCAATGTCCTGTATGTATTTTGTAATCCTCTCCTAATTGATATTTTTCTACAGTGAGATCCTGTACTGCTTTCTGGCTTTTCCAGTCAGATGTTCCCATAAAGATATCAGAAAAATCCTACAGGAACAGCTGGACGTGATTTGTGTTTAATCTCACTTTAATTGATAGAAGAAATACATTGATTAGTGTTTAACAGGAGTTTAAATGTGATTGGTTGATTCTGAACACTGCCACATTCCTAATTGTAAAATGGAGTGCACAATTATGTAACCAGGTTTTTATTTTTTTTCTGCTAAAATGATTCTAGTTTGTTTCCACTTTAATATATTGGTTACAATTTCACATAAAATTTAGAAAAGACTCTGACAGGATTTATCTCAGTTTAATTCTTTTTTTTTTACACAAAAACCTGCCATTTTAACAGGGGTGTAGACTTTTTATATCCACTGTATAACCTTATGGATATAACTGATGTGTCCTCAGAGTGAGTTAAAGGAGGAGCAGATGAAATTCCAGCAGAGAATCCAGGAGAAGCAGAAGAAGGTGCAGGAGCTGAAACAGACTGTGAACACTATAAAGGTGAGCAGTGAGCAGAGACAGAGCTGCTCCTAGAAACACACACAACATGGACAACCAGTCATTTAGAGTCCCAGTAAGAGAGGGAATGATAGATGAGATTTATATCTTCTGTGTGTGTGTGTGTGTGTGTGTGTGTGTGTGTGTGTGTGTCCTAACAGCTCAGTGCACAGACAGCAGTAGATGACAGTGAGATGATCTTTACTGAGATGATCAGCTCCATGGAGAAAAAGCGCTCGGAGGTGACGGAGCTGATCAGAGCTCAGGAGAAGGCTGAACTGAGTCGAGCTGAACGACTCCTGGAGCAACTGGAGCAGGAGATTGCTGATCTTCAGAGGAGAGTCACTGAGCTGGAGCAGCTTTCACACACACACGATCACATCCATTTCCTCCAGGTAACACTCACTGTCTGATCTACAGAGCCAGCTGTTCCTCACACACTCTCTAAAACTGGGGTTCTCAAACTTTTCAGCCCACGACCCCCTAAAATAACAGTGCCAGTGACTCACAACCCCCACTATCCTCGGAGATGGTTAAAATATACAAACGTTGTGCGCAATGGCACACACGCACCAATTATCCTATCCAAACACGAGACAACACTAAAGAGCACAACAGTCTAACAACCATATCATTTTTATTTGTAATATTTTTGTAATTTACTCGTTAAATTTCAACATTTAACCTCACCGTCTGTACACTCACTCCAAGACAGTCCATCTTCTTTCAGTTTGTTGTCAAGTTTTGAGAAATAGTCCTCGCCTGTGCATGTTCCCTCCAGCGGGGTGCGAAACAGAATGTCCTTGTTAAGTCTTCCGGTTAAAATCTGATGAATACAAGCAGCTGGGCAGAGTTTGATACATCTGTGGATTCATCTAACTGTAAAGCGTATTTCTCTTTCTTCACTCTCTCCACCAGCTGACACTTTATGTCCTGGGCCATGTCGGAGATACACAGGGAGACAGTGGCACCCGTTAGACAGCGGCACCAATTCTAGCTCGCGGGCCAGTTTATGTCCATGCATAGTCTGACTTATATCTATATGCCACCTCATATGATACGTGTTGAGCTTTGGTGGGGATTGGTGTTTGTTTAATTAGGACTTTCTTTTGGCCTTGTAACTCTCACTCCTTTTGCCTGAAAAAACTACTACTGGTTTAGCAGCAAGAGAGGGGGGCTTGGTTTTCAAGTGTGGTAGCATTTTTACAGGCTTTAGGCTTTCATGTGCAAGCACCTCAGTGCACTATACACTGGGGATGTTGTACTTCGTTGACGATGATGCATGTGAATCCATACTAAATTCTAAATAAATACTAAATAAATTCCTCTCGATACTTTCGACACTTAGAGTAAGGCTGACCCAACTGCTTATGGATGTCCTCTTCATGCACACGCCGGTCTCTTTCCGTACCTGAGGTCGATGGCCTTTCTGACGGTGGTGCTTCTCCGCTGGCCTCTCTGTGTTGTCTTTGGTCGATATTAACCAGCATTTCATTTTAACAAAAATCTCCTAAACCTAAAAAAGATGGTGCTGTAAATTGATCTGAAATTAAGATGGTGCTGTAAAGTGATCTGCTGCAACTGACACTATTGCTGTGCCATTAACCTGTCGTAATCACCTCAGGGGTCGCGATTGAACGGAAAAAAAATCGAAAGGCTAATGGCTATTTTTATTTGCATGTTTGTTTTTTTTAAATGTTACTATTAACTACAATTTTTGTATCTTTTGTTAGTTATGGATAAAATATGCTATTTCTAATAGTTTAAAAAGGTTTTTTGATTTCTGGAAATCATCTCACGACCCCCCCTCACTGTCTTGCAACCCCCCCAAGGGGTCGCAACCCCCACTTGCAACCACTGGGAACCACTGCTCTAAAACACCTCTCATTAAAGCAGTAATAAATGTCCCTGTCTGACATCACAAGTGTGTCTTTCATTTCATTTGTTCTCTGTAGGCTTTAGCTTCTGGATGTTGGTATCCTCCATTAAATAGACCAGAGTTTGACATGTCCAGCATCACTGTCCCTCAGCATCTGTCATTTGATGGAGTGAGGAATTCTCTCTCAGATCTGAAGAAGAGACTGGAGGAATTCTGTGAGGAGGAATTCAACAAAATCCCTCCACATGGTAAGAGGAGCTGCTCCTGCTGGAGAAACACAATGATGGACGTCTTTACTCACTCTGTGAAGTGTTATTTCTTAGCCATGCTCCTGCTTACTTTTCTGCAGCCAGTTTGCTCACCTGACACTTTGAAGTAAAATACTGATTTCAAATGAATAAACTGACTGTATCACTTTCAACTGTTTCCATCTTTTACACAACCTGATGATGCTTTTTGTCTTCATTTCCATTTTTCTCTCCACAGCTGCAGCAGTTCAGATCATTTCACCACCAGAGCCACAGAGCAGAGAAGAGTTTCTGAAATGTACGTCTCACACACACACACACACACACATATACACACACACAGACACACACACACACACACAAGCACACAGACACACACACACACACACAAACAAGCAGAGTAAATTTCACACACACACTCAAACACACACAGACACACGGAGACACATACACACACACACACACACACAAACAATTAGAAGTGTAAATATCACACACACACAAACACACACACACACACAAACAAGATGTGTTAATTACACACACACACAATAAAAATTAAAAAAACTTTTTCTCTTTTATTTTAGATTTCTGTTATCTGACTCTGGATCCCAACACGACACATCCTAACCTCATTCTGTCTGAGAAGAACAGAGTGGTGAGAGTCAATGAGAGAGAGCAGCAGTACTCTGATCATCCAGAGAGATTTGACTACTACAGACAGGTGTTGTGTAAGGAGAGTGTGTGTGGACGCTGTTACTGGGAGGTGGAGTGGAGAGGTGTTGATGTGTTCATATCAGTCTCATATAAAGACATCAGCAGGAAAGGACTGGGTGATGAGTGTGGGTTTGGACGCAACAATCAGTCCTGGCCTCTGCAATGTTCTTCTTTTTCTTCTTCTCTCTCTTTCTATCACAACAACATTGAGACTGATCTCAGAGTTCCATCACCGTCCAGAATAGGAGTTTATGTGGATCAAAGTGCAGGAACTCTGTCCTTCTACAGCGTCTCTGACACCATGAAGCTCCTCCACAGAGTCCACACCACATTCACTCAGCCTCTATATGCTGGGTTCTTCATTGGTTTACTATCATACGTGAGGTTGTGTGATCCAGAATAAGATGTATCTGGTGTTTTGTGGTCAGTAACAAGTAGAAATTGTATCACAAATGATCTTATCGAAAAGTGTTTAATTTCAACAAGATTCCACATTATAGAGAGATCGTTCCTGAGCACCAAAGCACTAAAATGTAAATCTAAAACACACACACAGAATATTCATTCTTTGTAATGTGGTAATCATTTTATTATCCACAGACACTTACAGAAGTGAGGTTTATAGGTTTTTAACAATTAAGAACCTTATTTTAATGAAACATTTATAAAGTTTATAATATCCTGGTTGTGTAAGTATGTACAGCTTTATATTTGGGGGTGTGTCTGTGTTCAGAATAAACCAATCACATTCAATCTCATGTACAAAAGTAATTATCATCAGCTGCATCAATGAAATGATTCTGATTAACTCCAAATAAAGAAGCTTCTGTGGGATTTTCTTCAAATCTTCTTGTCCAGGAGGCTGAAGTGGAGGTTTGTCGAGTGTGAACCATCTGTAGCGATGCTGATGGCTCTTCTAGTGAGGCGGGTGTGGAAGATATCCACAAGGGAGGGCAGAGAGACACCAATGATCTTGCTGGCATCACATGATATGAGGTGGGACTTGTGCTTTCCTCAGTTTGTGAAGGAAGTAGAGGCGTGACTGAGATTTCTTGGCCTGCAATGTGGTATTCGTCATCCAGGAGAGGTCCTCAGAGATATGCACCCCTAGGAACCTGGTGCTGTTCACCCTCCTCATTTGGCACCATTGATGGTTAGTGGGGGGTGCAGTGGAGGTCCTCTTCTGAAATCGATGACAATTCCTTTGGTCTTCCCCACGTTGAGGAAGAGATTGTAGTCATTACACCACTTGACCAGTCAGCTCACCTTGTTCCTGTAGTTGGCCTTGTTGTTGTTTTTGATAAGGCCCACTACAGTTGTGTTGTCTGGAAACTTGATAATGTGGTTGGTACTGTAACTGGGTACACAATCATGGGTCAGCAGGGTGAAGAGCAGGGGGCTGTGTGCACACCCTTCTGGTCATCCTGTGCTTAGTGTGACAGTCTTAGATGTTTTTTCGCTGACCCGTACATTTTGTGGTCTCCCTGATAAGAAATCTAGCACCCAGTTACAGACAGGTGAGTTGAGTTCCAGGTGTCTAAGTTTGTTTATTAGCTGCTGGGGGATGATCATGTTAAAGGCTGAGCTAAAATCCAGGAAAAGCATTCGCGCATAGGAGTCTTTGGAGTCCAGGTATGTAAGGGCTGGATGGAGAGTGGCTGAAATGACATGTTCCGTGGACCTCTTAGTTCTGTATACAAACTGGAACGGACTGTGCGAGGGAGGAAAAATGGATTTTATCTATTGCGTGGCCACTTGCTCAAAGCACGGTAGTCATTGTGGCTGTATGGGTGCGGCTTTTTTGGGACTGGAATTATTGTGGTGGCCTTGAAACACTTGGGGACGACTGCTTGACTCAGCGAGATGTTAAAGATGTCAGTTAGTATATCCTTGAGTTCTTCAGCACAGTTCTTTAGAACCTGACCAGGATCCTGAACCACAAGTGGTTTACAAGAGAACTTCAGGACATGGACCATGTGAAACAAGTGGAATAAAACTGATCCAATGACACACAGCTGAAAGTGTGTAAATAGTCTAGAGCTCAGCATGCATACTGAATCACTACTGACTTCTGGAAAACATATGACTTTACTGATAGAATGATAAAAAATACATGAAGAAAAAGTCTCAGATTGTGACGCTTCGCGCCGGATAGCCGAGGGGAAAAAAAGAGCTCAAAGACAAAAATAGCGTTCAGCGCAAAACCTTTATGATCGGCCTCTTTCAGCATCACAAAATTATAATACAAAACAAAGTAAAAGTAAAGAAAAGGGTAAAAGACTAGAGCATTTTGGGGGGGAGCAGCACACCTGAGCTCCTACCCTGTTCTCTCCCCCTCACACACACACCTCCACAGCACACACACTGGGGGGGATGGGCAGCAACTCTTAAAGGGCAACATACATACATAATGTGGTATATAACACAGTAGTGGCCGTTACAGACTACCCCCTACAGAGAAAAGGCTGTCCCCAGCTGTACACAACATAAGGACAACATCTGTAAGTTCAACTCCATACATGGAAACATTGAATTACAAAAACCCGTTCTGTCATACACACAAGGGCATATACTAACGCACACATCAGTGAAAAACCACACATTACTTTGTATGCTGATGAAACAAAAGAAATACAGAACACAAAAATTCTTGTACCTTACAAGGGTGTGCAACGAACATTTTCTGCCAACACACGAACATTAGTAACAACTCAGAAATAACAGCAATGTACAATGAAACCTAGGCAAGCATATACACTCATAACACCCTAGACTCTTAAGTCACAATAACCTCTACCACTTAAAGTCAAGTCTGCCGGTATAGTAGTCATTAGTCCATTTCTTTTGTGACCAACCCGTGGTAACTCTCGGAGCATGTCTAGGTCTGAGGTCATAGTGATGATTTTGTCTAGCGTTATCAAAGGCATGGTCATGAAGATCATGTGTAGAAGTGTCAAAGTCAACAACAGGGGCAAAATTACTTCTGTCACCTATGGACACATTGTAAATAATGTCAGTCAAAGAATCCCAATCAACATTTGATGCATCAGGCAAACAAGAGTTTACACTTTGAGATGGAAACACACTTTCATCAAGTTCTTCATCAAGTATGTCAGTCATGTAAAAGCCCATCTGGCCCATGTACCATACTCTCAGGTCTGGAATGGAAAGGTTGCATGTTTACAACATGAAAAACACCTGCATCTTCCCCCGTATCCATTTTTTTTTAGCCACATCAGACAAAACCTGAACAACACAGTAAGGACCAGAGTAAAGTGATGCCAACTCAGCTGTGAAATTCGCAAAAGCGTCAGACTTTGGGTGTGTTTTTACTCTGACAAGATCACCAATTGAATAATAAACACAACGTCTTTTCTTATCGTAGTGTTTCTTTCTCTTTGCATGATTAAACTCCAAGCTCGCTTTCGCATGTTCATGAGCTTCCTGTAATGAAGACTGCAACTGTTCCAGGTAAGGAATGTCAATTTCAAGCTCTTCACCTCCAGTGGGTTGAGTCACCAAGTCTAAAGGAGTGTTCAACTCACGTCCGTACAACAACATTGACGGTGATTGTCCCGTATTCTCATGAGGAGCAGTACGTAAGGCAAAACAAATCTGGGGAATGTATCTGTCCCACAGGGTGTGTTTGTCATCAATATATGCTCTAATTGCCGTTTTCAACGTTCTGTTCACCCGTTCCGTCGCATTCGTCTGCGGGTGATACGCAGTAGTCAGACGGTGTTCAGTTCCCAGGAAGGTAAGTAGTTTTTCAAACAGGTCACTCACAAAGGGGGAACCGCTGTCCGAAATAAGGTAAGTTGGTGCTCTGTGACGTGAGAACACTTCACTCAACAGTCTACTCACTGCCACTTGTGCTGTTGCTTCTCTCACTGCCACAATCTCTACCCATTTCAAAAAATAGTCTACAAAGACCAAGATGTAAGCATTTCCATTGGATGTACGAGGTAAAGGGCCAACAAAGTCAACTCCGACGTACTCCCAAGGCTTTTGAGGACGGATTGGGACCATAAGACCAGCTGGCTTATGCTGACTCAGCTTAGTCAATTGGCAGACTTTACAAGAAGACACATACATTTTCATTTCTGATGATATTTTAGGCCAGAAAAATCAGTGTTTCAGACGTGCCAAGGTCTTCGTCATTCCAAGATGACCAGCGGTTGGATGATCATGGAAGTATTGCAGTACAGTGTTTTTAAGAGATGCAGGAACATACAGCTTTAAACATTTCAGAGGATGGATACTACATGCAGATGTAGGATCATTAAAATACAGTAGCCCATCATGAATTGAAAATTGAGAACATTCTTTTGCCTTTTCACTTGACCGGGGTGCCGTTTCCATCATTCGTAGATGATCACCAATGATAGGGTCATCAAGTTGCAGTTGTTTCACTAGAGATCGGTCAGGAAGAGGTAAGGTTGTCGATGAGCGAAGTTCAAGTCCACCGATTATAGCATACTCAGGTAGTATGTCCATGGGAGACTCATCACTCTGCAGAGGATTCCTTGACAGTGCGTCAGGTACCTTGTTACGCGTACCAGGCTTATGGACAACGTCAAAGTCTTGAAGACGAAGCGACCATCGAGCAAGTCTACCAGTAGGATTTGGACGTGACATCAGCCATTTCAATCCACTGTGGTCGGTAAAAATTGTGACGTGTAGACCTTCAACATACGGTCGGAAGTGTTCAAGTGCCCAAATGACTGCTAGACACTCTTCTTCAGGAGTGGAATAGGGTTTTTCCGATTTATGTAGGGCTCTACTTGCAAATGCCACCGCAACTTCTCTACCTTGCACATCTTTCTGCATTAATGCGGCCCCAAGACCAACGTCACATGCATCAGCATGAAGAAAGAAAGGTAAGGTGAAGTCAGCAAAACTCAATACAGGCTCTGTTGTCAATTTTTGCTTCAGAAGCTCAAATGACTCTTGACATGCACTGTCCCAGACAAAAGGGTTATCTTTTTTTGTGAGTGTGAACAAAGGCTCAGCATGCATAATCCTGTATGAATCTTCTGTAATACCCTCAAAATGATCAAAATGATCAGAAAAGTTTTCAAGCACTTCTGTCATTTGTTCCCTTTCTGTAGAACTTAAGCAAGCTTCATCCATTTTTTGAGAAAGCACAGAAGATGGGACATCCATGAGGAACAGACTACTTCCTGAATCATTTATGTCGCTGCCCTCCATTACATCAGCAATCAAGGGATTGTTCCCAACAACAACCGTTCTTGAAGGAATGTGAATAATGACTGAAGCACGCTGCATGAAATCCATACCAAGGACCAAGATAGATGGCAGATGTGTAACAACAGCAAAACGCTGATAGAAGCGCTCTCCCATGAATCCAAAATTCAACCAGGTAATGCCAACAGGATCACAAGTACTACCATCAGCCAGTAAAATTGGTGAAGTAGTCCATGGTTTAATGTTAGCATTTAATTTAGGGTGACTTTGAACAATATCAGCTTGAATAGCCGAAAGAGATGCACCAGTGTCTAAAGTAGCATTGAACACTTGGCCATTAAGATTAATTTTCACTCTGAATGGAGTGTTCCAAAAAGAAGGAGACGCAGTATCTTCAACATGACTCAGAACATGTAAAAGGGATTCATCTTTATCAGAAAGGAGAGGCGAAGTCATTTCTTGGAGAGAGGATTGCCTCTGCGAATCGTCTTCCCTCCTCTGGAGTTTCCCGAGTGCCTGCCAGAGGAGTTTCCATCACTTGCGGCACCTTGTTCAGGTAAGTTTAAACTTCCAGAAAGAGTAGTTGTTGTCTGACCATCCATAGGTTCAACATATTGTGAGTCTGTCTCAAAAAATGAATTACATTTTGGACAAGTGCGTAAAGTGAAGCCAGGAAGTAAGCATTTGAAGCAGTGAATTTCCCTGTTCATCTTTGTTTTGTCTTTTACTGTGGCAGGAAGACATGCACCTGAGCCCAAACAGCATGAAGCTCATGAGCTCTAAGAAGGAGATCCATTCCAGAGGAAACGGATGTACCATAGAGAGAAATTCTGTACTTTTTAAGTGAGTGCTTACAAATTAAGTCTACTTGCTCACATTCAGGTGGCGGAGTTTTCAATTTTTTGAACTCACTTAACATGTGAGCCACAAAAGTAGGGAAAGGCTCGTCAGGAGTTTGAAATTGGTCCAAGATACCTCTCATGATCTGTTCTTGGTTATCAGATGGAAGAAAAACCGTTTGGAATAACTCACAGAATCGTGTCCATGAAGTAACATGTGAACTGAGAACAGAAAACCACGTCTTTGGTTCCTTCCCCAAAAACTGAGGTAGGTCCAAGAGAACTTGTGCGTCATTTAAGTCAAGCGAAGTTCTGTACACATTGACAGACTGTAACCAATCTTCAGGATGTACACGTACATCACCCGTAAACACAGGTGGCTCCAGTCTTGACTGATGCCAGAATTCTACTGGTATTGGTCACATCAGAAGAGTTCAATTGTGGAGAGAAAGTCACATTCGTTGGGCAAGCATCAACAGTATTCATACCTTGATATGGCACACGGTCCGAAGGAATGTGTGGCGTGGAGCTGGCCATTGGAGATAACTGTGCTCTTTGCCCCGCCATTGCGTCAACATCACGAGGTCCAAGACGTCTCAATACTTTCTGCTGCAACTCAAGAGAATCACTTAGACATTTTTGTAAAACTGACACTTCAGCTGTCAGGACTTCAACTTGAGCACACCTGAGCTCCTACCCTGTTCTCTCCCCCTCACACACACACACCTCCACAGCGCACACACTGGGGGGGATGGGCAGCAACTCTTAAAGGGCAACATACATACATAATGTGATATATAACATAGTAGTGGCCGTTACAACATGATGAAATACTGCTTCTGCATCCACTTTAATGTCCTGCTGTACATTTCTTTATTTTACACACACTTTCTGATGACTCGGAGATTCGGACAAAACACTCACAAGCATATAAACAAACAAACAAACAAACAAACAAACAAACAAATAAATAAATAAATAAATAAATAAATAAATAAATAAAACATCTTTTTTTACAATAAAAATATTTGAAATGAAACACTCTCTCTGTAATGATTACATTTTATTTGTCCTTTATCTGGCTGCTCTACACACTCTTTTGTCTTTTTTTTTATGGTAAATGTTTTACAAATGGAAATGAGCAGGACCTTCAGGGAAAAAGAAAATAAACAATCCAGACATGACATATCACACCTCCGGATATCACTGCAGAACCAAGGTGAACTTTTTTTTTCTTACAGAGCTCCATTCTGCTTTATTTATTTATTTATTTATTTATTTATTTATTTATTTATTTATTTATTTATTTATTTATTTATAGTTTATTATCTCGGTGCCAGTGTGAAGACATGTAATTTCTATTTTATTGTCATGTCATTTTTATTTTATTATTTACCTATTTTATTTTTATTTCTATTTTTATTGTCATGTCATTTTTTTTTTTTTTTACAGAACTCCATTCTGCTTTGTTTGTTTATTTATTTATTTATTTATTTATTTATTTATTTATTTATTTATTTATAGTTTATCTCAGTGCCAGTGTGAAGACATGTCATTTCTATTTTATTGTCATTTTTATTTTATTATTTACCTATTTTATTTTTATTTCTATTTTTATTGTCATGTCATTTTTATTTATTTTTCTTACAGAGCTCCATTCTACTTCATTTATTTATTTATTTATAGTTTATTATCTCGGTGCCAGTGTGAAGACATGTCATTTTTATTTTACACAGAAAACAAATAGCATGAAGAGGAGACTTTTCTTTCTTTTTTTTTTCTTCTTTCTTTCATATTTTTCATTAATTCATATTGTTAATGATATTTCTTCTTCTTCTTCTTCTTCTTCTTCTTCTTCTTCTTCTTCTTCTTCTTCTTCTTCTTCTTCTTCTTCTTGTTTGGACGTCATTAAGCGTTTTTCTCAATTCCGCCATCAGTGTGATGTCGCCACCTTGCTGCCTCACTCTGTAGGAATTTCCGGTGACGTCAGCACATCTGGACTCCATTAGAAGTTGCAGCTGTTTTGGAGAGAAACAACAACAGAAAAAGAAAGGTGACGCGTTTCTTTCTCTCTCTATCTCTCTTTCTCTCTCTCTCTCTCTCTCTCTCTCTCTCTGTCTCTCTCCCCACCACCATCCACTACAGACACAGTGGAGTCCTGAACCTGCACCGTTGCCCCTTTTTTCCTTTTCTACCACCCCCCTCCCACCTCCCCGGGAGCTGACCGTCTCCTGTCACCGTATCCCTCGCGGAACATCGCAGGCTTCTCACCATGGCCGCTCTCGGTGAGGGAACTCTGGCCTCCGCTTCCTCCTCCTCTGACTCGGAGACTGGCGGAGCATCGGCGCCCCTGTGAAAGAAGGGCTGAGCCTCGGTGGCGGAGCTCAGGTTGACTCAGCTGCCAAAACAATAATGCACAGAACCTAGAGAATGGAGAGAACGGAGAGTGCTCCAGCGGCAGGGGGGAAACGGCGCACTCTAACGGGCTCCTCTCTGGACCCGGTACCGGGAACAGCTCAAACCGGTACCACAGCACCCGTATCCACCGGAACCGGCTCCTTAAAGAAGCAAAAACGCCTTTCACAGTCTGAAGAAGATGTGATCTGGGTCATAGGACAACATCTGCACAGATTAGGGCTGAAGTAAGTGTTTATGTACCTTCAGGAGGAGTTTGTTTACTGTTTACTGATTCATCACCAATAATAAACAACAACACAGAGAGAGGAGAGTTTGACACAAACTTGGGGGATGGGGAGAAAAGAGAAACAGGGTCCATTTTGCACAACACACACACACACAAACACACACACACACTGCAGTGTTATTAATCTCTCCTTACAGAATTGTAGTTGGGTAAAAACAAGGAGATCATCATCATCATCACTCTCTGTTCATTCAGACCCATGACATCACTGTGGGAGATCCAGGCAAACGTGTGTGTGTGTGTGTGTGATCCTCATCAACAGAGCTGGAGCTCGAGCTGTTCGTTTTCTTTTCTTTTTTTCCCCCCCAGGATTGCGTAAATGAGAAGAGCAGGTTCTGCAGGTTAAAACCCCCGAACATACTCAGAAACACACCTGAGACTTTTTTTTTTAATATTGATCACAACATGGCTTCGGATCCTGTATTCACTCCTGCGGTTGTATATACTGGTTATGCTAACTGTTTTCCGGGTACACACCGAATCAAGGAGCGTTTTGCGAGAAAGAAAGCTGTTCTGAAATAAATCAGTAAAAACAGCAAAGTATAGACTAGACGCTTTCTTCTGGACAAGAGTATTGGGACCCAGGAAAAGGAGGAGGAAGAGGTGCCTCAGTGGCTGAGCTGCATTACAGTTACACATTGTGGAGTTTTGTGGGCGTGGCTAAAGGGAAACATGTACACAGCAGCGTAAGGAAAATCAGCAAGATGTTTGTCAACATTTAGGAAAGTTGTTGTTATTCATCTTCGTCATCATCACTGGAGCGCCTGGTCACTCTGGCTTGGGCCAAGTGAAACAGCTGCAGCTGAACACACAGGAGTCAGGACAGACTTCTGACCTCATTACACACAGCAGCCAATCAGGGCTCTGTATGAGCATCAACTTACACACACACACACACCGAGTGAACATGGTGTGCATAGATAAAGCAAAGATGTATAGTGACAAACCTCTTATTTAACAAACTGTGTGTGTGTGTGTGTGTGTGTGTGTGTGCAGTCAGACAGTGGATCTGTTGATGCAGGAGTCGGGCTGCAGGCTGGAACACCCCGCTGCTACCAAGTTCAGAAACCACATTATGGAGGGAGAGTGGGATAAGGTGTGTGTGAGTGTGTGTGTGTGTGTGTTTTCAGTGTATAATGTCCCATTAAGAGAAGGGATGATAGATGAGATTTATATCTTCTGTGTGTGTGTGTGTGTGTGTATGTGTGTGTCCTAACAGCTCAGTGCACAGACAGCAGTAGATGACAGTGAGAGGATCTTTACTGAGATGATCAGCTCCATGGAGAAAAAGCGCCCGGAGGTGACGGAGCTGATCCGAGCTCAGGAGAAGGCTGAACTGAGTCCAGCTGGACGACTCCTGGAGCAACTGGAGCAGGAGATTGCTGATCTTCAGAGGAGAGTCACTGAGCTGGAGCAGCTTTCACACACACACGATCACATCCATTTCCTCCAGGTAACACTCACTGTCTGATCTACAGAGCCAGCTGTTCCTCACACACTCTCTAAAACACCTCTCATTAAAGCAGCAATAAATGTCCCTGTCTGACATCACAAGTGTGTCTTTCATTTCATTTGTTCTCTGTAGGCTTTAGCTTCTGGATGTCAGTCTCCTCAATATCTTAGACCAGAGTTTGACATGTCCAGCATCACTGTTCAGGATCTGTCATTTGATGGAATGAAGAATTCTCTCTCAGACCTGAAGAAGAGACTGGAGGAATTCTGTGCGGAGGAATTCAACAAAATCCCTCCACATGGTAAGAGGAGCTGCTCCTGCTGGAGAAACACAATGATGGACGTCTTTACTCGCTCTGTGAAGTGTTATTTCTTAGCCATGCTCCTGCTTACTTTTCTGCAGCCAGTTTGCTCACCTGACACTTTGAAGTAAAATACTGATTTCAAATGAATAAACTGACTGTATCACTTTCAACTGTTTCCTGTCACATCCCAGCAGGAGTCTGCACTTCAAAGAGAACCCTCCTCTGATTTCTAATTAGTCACGTGACTTACTTCTGGTTCCCACAGACATTTAAACCACACGCACACCATGGTCTGACGCGAAGTATCATCCTCCCATGACATACCGAGCGTTCGTTACTGCCATTGTTGATTTGGTGTATGATTCTTGCCTGTTTCTGACCTCTGATCTTGCCTTACCTGTGCTAGCTATTTCATGTATCACCTTACCTTTTTTCTCGACTCCGCTTCTTGGTTTTGCGCTTTGGTTTTGTTTACCTCGGTCTGGTGTTTTTCTGGTTTTGACTCACGTTTGTTTTTTGACCACGTTCTGCCTATCATTGTTTCCAATAAACCGCTTATGGATTCCACACCTGATGCCTCCTGTGATTCATTACAGAATACTTTGCCTGATGAGAATCCAGTGGATTTGCACGCAACCATTGTTCACCAAGGCAACATTTTCACGACCTGAAAGCACTTTTCAAGACCTGGTCGCGGAGCTACAAGCCGCCAACGCTCAGTTGTAACAACAACAACCTTCACGCCTAGGTACAGGACTCTGCTTCCACTGTTTCTGACCCTCCCATTTCCACTCTGCACAGATTAAATCCCCAAATGGAGCTGCCAGAGAAATTCAATGGATCAGCTGATAGCTGCCGAGGTTTTGTTTGCCAGTGTGGGAATTTTTTCGTGCATCAGCCCAAACTGTACCGCAATGATTCTACCAAGTGCACGTTTATGCTTTCTCTTCTCACGGGAAGAGCACTGGACTGGGCATTGGCCATGTGGGATTCGGATCCACAGATAAAAACTTCTGCGGATTACTTCGCGGGGCAAATTCTCGAGGTCTTTGGGTATGCTGCGGGGGGCAAGGATATATCAGTCCAGCTAATGGAATTACGCCAGGGCACTGACTGCACAGCAGATTACGCTATCAAGTTTTGCACGCTAGCTGCTCAATCTGGTGGAACAATGCTGCTCTGTTGGCCGTATTTTGAGAGGGCTTAAATGCAGCACTAAAAGAATGGCATGCCGCGAAACCAACACCATGCTGTCACTCTATATCAGGATGGCCATTCATTTAGACAACCTGAGACGCCAACACCATGCTAATGCACCATCTCGTCTCCAGCCTCGCCGCTATGCCAAGTTTCAAGCCTCCACGGAGGACACCCCCGAACCTATGCAACTGGGACAAGCCCACGTGTCGGACAGAGAGCGCCAACACTGCACAGACATGCGGTTGTGCTATTACTGCTGCCAACCCGGCCACCAAGTGTACCGCTGTCCCAAGAAGCCATCGTCATCTCAGGTGGGATGAGTTAAACTGTCTTCCAAAGTCTCCTTGCCTGCCATGTTATATTATGCTGACCAATCCGTTTCCGTCTCAGCACTGATAGATTCCGGAGCAGCCGTCAACATCATTGACAGCAGTCTTGTAGAGGAACTACACCTCCCCACGAATCCATGCATACTTCCTCTGCAAGTGACGGCTATCAATAATCAGCCGATTGGGGAGGGATAACTTTACCACCAGACTAAATCTCTAGATCTTGAAATCAGACTGTTTCACCATGAGAAAGCTACATTGTTTGTTATCACATCTCCTGCGAACCCCATCGTTTTGGGCCTGCCCTGGCTTCAGCTGCATGAATCTCACATCTCCTGGAGGGAAGGGGATCTCACACACTGGTCTTGTCACTGCCAGCACCACTGCTTCACCCACGCCAAGCCTCGTTCCTGCCTCATCACTTCAGTGGAAAGTCCCGAACTCTGCCATGCTGTCAAGCTACCCAAGGACTATGAGAACCTGCCTAACGTGTTCAGCAAGGAGAAAGCTTCTCATCTTCCACCACATTGTCCTTGGGACTGCGCCATTGAGCTACTACCTAATGCAATGCCACCAAAGAGCCGTGTGTACCCTCTTTCACTGCCTGAGAACAAGGCCATGGATGAATACATTGAGGAGGCCCTAGCCTCTGGATTTATACGCCCGTCAACATGCCCTGCTGCAGTCGGTTTTTTCTTTGTAGAGAAGAAGGATGGGAGCCTTCGTCCTTGGATCAACTACAGAGACCTGAACGCTATCACCGTCCGCTATCCACACCCTCTACCTCTGGTGCCCGCAGCATTAGAACAACTCCAGGGAACCATGATCTTCACCAAGCTGGAATTTCAGAGCACGTACAATCTCATTAGGATTAAAGAGAGGGATGAATGGAAGACGGCATTCCACACTACAAGTATTTAGTCATGACCTATGGTCTCATCAATGCGCCAGCTGTTTTCCAATCACTCGTTAATGAGATTTTCAAGGACATTTTAAATCAGTTCATCATAGCTTATATTGATGACATCTTTATCTACTCTGCCTCCCTTGAAGACCACATCACCCATGTCTGCATTGTGCTAACCCGCCTGCTACAAAACCACCTCTATTTCAAACTTAAGAAGTGTGAATTCCACGGTACCACTCTCAAGTTTCTGGGTTATGTACTCTCACTGGGGAGAGTAGAGGTAGATCAGTCAAAGGTTCAGGCCATCACCAACTGGCCTGAACCGGCCTCAGTAAAGGACTTACAATGTTTCTTATGATTCGCTAATTTCTATCACTGTTTCATTAGGAACTACATAATTGCTGGTCTTTTAACCTTTCTCTTGAGGGGAAAGCCCAATAGATTATCCTGGATGGATCAGGCATGGGAGGCATTCGTCAAGCTAAAAAACAGCTTTACCACTGCATCGAATTTCCATCATCCTGACCCTGACAGCCCCTTTATTGTCAAAGTTGATGCCTCCAGCTGCGGGATTGGGGCAGTCCTGTCCCAACACCAGCATGACTGAGGAAAAATGCATCCATGCGCCTACTTCTCGAGAAAGCTCACTACAGCAGAGGCTAACTACAATGTAGGCAACCATTAACTTCTTTCTGTAAAGGCAGCCTAAGAGGAATGGCATCACTGGCTGGAGGGAGCGCATCACCCATTCCTGGTTACCTTGAGTATCTGTGGGGAGCTAGGCATCTCAACCCTCGTCAAGCTCACTGGGCCCGCTTCTTCACACGGTTTCATTTCTCTGTTACCTACCATCCAGGATCCAAGAACAGCAAGGCTCCCATTCTGATCCCTGATCCTGATCTGATCCCGTTCTGCCATCCTCTCTTATCTTAGCTCCCATCCAGTGGAACTTGATGAATGAGATCCAGAGAGCCCATGCCATGGAAGCTCTGCCAGCCTCCTGCCCACCTGCCAAGCTTTATGTGCCCGTTGCTCTCTGCCTGTGAGTATTACAGTGGGTTCATGAATCGCCCAGTAGTGGTCACCTTGGGATTCATCGCACCACCAAACTGACACAACAAAGTTCCTGGTGGCCCTTGCTGTGTAACAATGTGGTGGATTTTGTCAGGTCTTGTACCGTTTGTGACCGGTCCCGCACCAGTCATCAGCTACTCAAGGGTCTACTCGAACCACTGCCTATCCCACATCATCCCTGGTCACACATTGCTGTAGACTTTCTGATGGATCTCCCTGAATCTAATGGATTTACTATGGTCCTAGTTGTGATAGACCATTTTTCCAAAGCATGCAAGCTTGTTCCCCTCAAGGGATTGCCCACCACCATGGAAATGGCTACCACACTGTTCCACCAAGTTTTGAGTACTATTGGATTACCAGAGGACATTGTATCTGACCGGGGGCCTCAGTTCATGTCCCACGTCTGGAGGGCCTTCTGTACTCAGTTAGTCATTAATGTGAATTTGAGTTCGGGATATCACCCGCAATCAAATGGTCAAGCAGAGAGACTCGATCAGGAAATAGGGAGGTTTCTTAATTCATATTGCAACTGTGACCAACACCGCTGGAGCAAATTCCTCCCCTGGGCTGAGTATGCCCAGAATTCGCTCATGCATTGCTCTATGGGGCTCACATTGTTCCAATGTGTCCTGGGCTATCAACCACCACTGTTTCCCTAGTCCGGGAAGCCCTCCACCATCCCCGCTGTAGATGACTGCTCTACATACAGCCAGGAAGTTCAGAAGAGGGCTCATGTTCGTCTACTTTGGGCTATTAGGAGACAAAGAGGCTATGGCTGATCGTCGCCACCATCCACACTCCATGTACAGGGTGGGGCAGCAAGTCTCGTTATCTAAATGGAACTTAAAGCTCCAGCGCCCATGCCGCAAGTTGAGCCCGAGATTTAATGGCCCTTTCACTATCATCCACCGTGTTAACCCTTTTCTTATCACCTCCGGCTCCCATCCACATACTGCATCTCACCCACATTTCACATCTCCCTCCTTAAACCTGCCCATGATCCTCCATCAAACACCTCCACTCCAGACAAACCCCCGCCCCTGCTGAACATAGACTGGGCTCTGGCTTATATGGTGCTCACCCTTCTGTACTCTCAGCAGATCCAGAACCACCTCCAGTACCTTGTTGACTTGGAGGGCTACGGCCCAGAGGAACGCTTTTGGGTCGACTCGGCTGACATCCTTGACCCCTCCTTAACTGAGGAGTTCCACCTAGCGCATCCCAACAGGCCCACCCCGGGGCAGGCCATGGCGTAGAACACCGGGAGATGTTCCTAGAGAGGGGGTTCTGTCACATCCCAGCAGGAGTCTGCATTTCAAAGAGAACCCTCCCCCGAATTCTAATTAGTCACATGACTTACTTTTTTACTCGAAAAAAGTTAAGGATATTTAGCTTTTGGGTTCACGCTACAGTGATATTATATCATGAAAGTAAGGCATTAAAGTAAAAGCATGCAATGATGATTTCCTCATCTCAAACAATTTATTGAAACAAAAGCCAACAACAGTGGTGGGTATACCACAACAAAAAATGTCAATGTCTCAATAATTTGTCATGTGCCCTTGACCATCAATTACAGCTTGACAATGACGTCTCATGCTGTTCACGAGTCAACTTATTGTCTGCTGAGGCATGACATTCCACTCTTCTTGAAGGGCGGCCCTCAGGTCATTGAGGTTCTGGGGTGCAGGGTTACAAGCCTCTACATTGCAACTCAGCTGATCCCATAGATTTTCTATGGGATTCAGGTCTGGAGAAAGTGCAGGCCACTCCATTTGAGGTACCTCAGCCTCCAGCAGCCGTTCCCTAATGATGCGACCTCAATGAGCTGGAGCATTGTCACCCATGAAGATGAAATTAGGCCTGTGTTGTTCATGCAGGGGCACAGTGACTGGATTAATGAAGTTATTCAGGTAGTATTGGCTTGACACTGTACCATTCACAAGATGTAGGGTAGTTCTGTATTGAGTGGACACACCTGCCCAGACTGTAACACCACCACAACAGTGGCTGATGCATAGCGCTCTCCTTGACGTTTCCAACATCATTGGCGGCCATCATTTCTGCTCAACGTGAATCAACTTTCATCAGAGAACAGCACTGAGGCCCACTGGTCCCTCGTCCAGTGTAAATGCTCCCTGGCCCGATGCCTGTGCCTGGTGGTGTGGTCAGGTACCCTTGCAGGTCGTCTAGCACACAGACCACGCTGATGTAAATGGTTTCGAATGGTCTGACGTGACACTTGGGTGCCTCTCACCTCCCTTAATTGTGCCTGGAGTTCAGTGGCATTCATCATCCGGTTCTGCAGGGCACTGTTCACAACGAAGCGGTCATCAACGTGGGATGTGGCCAAAGGATGTCCACTTCTATGCTTTTCTGTGATTCTTCCAGTCTCTCTGTATCTGCAACCTGCTGATGACACTCTGTGACACTCTAAGCTCAGTGGTCACTTCCCTCTGAGAACATCCTGCTTGAAGCCTTACAATGGCGAGGTACTGTTGATCAATTGTTAGGTGTCGTCTTGGTCTCATGATGTCAAAATGTGAATAGCATAAAGAGGACTATTTAAATAACAATTCTAATTGAACCATAAAATTTATTGGTTGATTCACGTATCAAACATCAGTTGTGAATTTTGCCGTTAAGCACCTTGTTAGAGAACAGCAAGTTATGAAAAAACTACTGAAACACTGAACGGTTAGACATTTGCATTCAAAAGTGTAGAGAAGGTCAAATTAGGTTCACCTGTAAAGGTTATAGTGCATTTTAGGTGCATCCTAAAATTTCACCCAAAAGCCAAATATGCTTAACTTTTTGTGAGTAGTGTACTTCCGGTTCCCACGGACATTTAAACCGCACACACACCATGGTCCAACGTGAAGTATCATCCTCCCATGACATACCAAGGGTTTGTTACTGCCATTGTTGATTTGGTGTATGATTCTTGCCTGTTTCTGACCTCTGATCTTGCCTTACGTGTGCTAGCTATAGCTTGGTTTTGCGCTTGTTTACCTCGGTCTAGTGTTTTTCCGGTTCTGACTCGCATTTGTTTTTGACCACGTTTCTGCCTATTGTTGTTTCCAATAAATCGCTTGTGGATTACACACCTGACACCTCCGGTGATTCATTACATTTCCATCTTTTACACAACCTGATGATGCTTTTTGTCTTCATTTCCATTTTTCTCTCCACAGCTGCAGCAGTTCAGATCATTTCACCACCAGAGCCGCAGAGAAGAGTTTCTGAAATGTATGTCTAACACACACACACATATACACACACACATATACACACACACATATACACACACACACACACTCACTTCACATGAAAATACAGTATTCTGTAAATTAAATGCAACATGTATACATTGTTCAGTTTGTTTTTCTCTTTTATTTTAGATTTCTGTTATCTGACTCTGGATCCCAACACGACACATCCTAACCTCATTCTGTCTGAGAAGAACAGAGTGGTGAGATTCAGTGAGAGAAAGCAGCAGTACTCTGATCATCCAGAGAGATTTGACTCCTGGTGTCAGGTGTTGTGTGAGGAGAGTGTGTGTGGACACTGTTACTGGGAGGTGGAGTGGAGGGGTGTTGGTGTGTTCATATCAGTCTCATATAAAGACATCAGCAGGAAAGGACATGGTGATGAGTGTTGGTTTGGACACAACAATCAGTCCTTGTGTCTGTTGTGTTCTTCTTCTTCTTCTTCTTCTTCTTCTTCTTCTTCTTCTTCTCTCTCTTTCTATCACAACAACATTCAGACTGATCTCAGAGTTCCATCACCCTCCAGAATAGGAGTTTATGTGGATCACTGTGCAGGAACTCTGTCCTTCTACAGCATCTCTGACACCATGAAGCTCCTCCACAGAGTCCACACCACATTCACTCAGCCTCTATATGCTGGGTTCTTTGTTGGTTATCTATCAGAAGTGAGGTTGTGTGATCCAGAATAAGATGTATCTGGTGTTTTGTGGTCAGTAACAAGTAGAAATTGTATCACAAATGATCTTATAGAAAAGTGTTTCATTTCAACAAGATTCCACATTATAGAGAGATTGTTCCTGAGCACCAAAGCACTAAAATGTAAATCTAAAACACACACACAGAATATTCATTCTTTATAATGACATAATCATTTTATTATCCACAGACACTTACAGAAATGAGTTTTATAGGTTTTTAACAATTAAGAACATTATTTTAACGAAACATTTATAAAAGTTTACAATAGCCTGGTTGTGTGAGTATGAACAGCTTTATAATTGGGGGTGTGTCTGTGTTCAGAATAAACCAATCACGTTCAGTCTCATGTACAAAAGTAATTATCATCAGCTGCATCAATGAAATGATTCTGATTAACTCCAATTAAAGAAGCTTCTGTGGGATTTTCTTCAAATCTTCTTGTCTTAATCTGATCGACTAAAATAACAGAAGAAGCTTTGATATACTGCTATATTTTACTTTATAAACTCCTGACACACAGCAAGGTTATTTGGCATAAAACCTGTGCCAAATAGAAATATGCGGACCAAATGATCCACTGTGGTGACCCCAAACAGGGAGATGCCGAAAGAACAACAACAACATAAACTCCTGACACAAATATGATATGAAACCTGTGTGTGAGTGTGTGTTTTATTTAACTGGCTACATTATGCTCCGTATCAGTGACCATGAGTCTGACATATAGCAGCGTGATGGTGAAGTCCCACACCCACTCCTTCATGTGAAAACCAGTCCTCCCACCACGTACATCACCTCCATGGAGATCACGCTTACTGCACAGGAAACAGACAGACAGTCGCTAAACTGAGGATCACAGAGTTTAAAAATCCTCAGCCTAAGTGAGAGACTGTGTTTATATCAGACAAATCCTGCAGCTTTAATCAACAGTTTTCTGACTTTTAGTCTCTAAATCTACCCTTTCAGACATCCTTCTCATCTAGGGACAGTTTGATATTTTCTCATCAAATTGTATTTATTAGTGTTAAACAGCGGGATCAGATCCTTCATTAGCACTTGCTGTAACGAACATCACAGACATTTCCTTCTCTCACCACGAGAGGGCACTGTCGCTCAATTATTTAAAAATATCTTTTGTGTTTGCTCCATTTCCTGCTTTGATTGTGTTTACTTGTTTGTATTTCCCTAATTCCCTTGCTGTGTTTTTCCTCCTGAGTGGTAGTGCAGTGTATGTTTGTGTTTAGGTGGTATGGTTTCCAATGTGTTGTGTTATATTAAATTTTCACCTTGAGCAGATTTTTGTTTTTAAAGGAGAATTCCACTTTTAGAACAACAATTTACAAATAATTTACTCACCCTCTTGTCATCCAAGATTTTTGTGTCTTTGTTTCTAAATGTTTATTTAGGAACACATTTCAGGATTTTTCTACATATAGTGGACTTCAACAGTGACCTCGAGTTTAAACTTCCAAAATGCAGTTTAAATGCAGCTTCAGAGGTCTTCATTCTTATATAGTGAAACGATTGATGATTTTCTTGAAAAAATAAAATTTTTTATATTTAACCACAAAAGCTCATCTAGCGCTAGCTCCGGGATGTGCATCCACGACACTGCATACTACGTAATCACATCGAAAGGTCACACGTAACGTAGGCGGATATACAGACCCAGTGTTTACAAATTGAACATGCAAAGACAAAGGAAGTGCAAACAAGTCAAATGCTCTTTATTAACAAAAAGAGACAATGATGTTAGATGAATGTTAAGTTATAGGAGAAGGTGAGATGGATTTTTTCACCATACTCTTTTGAGCCGGAATACACAGAAGATAAGCTCAGACAGAGAGAGGAGACACAAGCCTCTCAAGCTGCGGGCAAGCCACGTTCAAACGAGACGTGGTGGTGCACATGTGGAAAATGCCGACCATTGCCAATGGAGCAGGAATCTCAATGTTGTCACGAATGGGGCATATCTATTCCATCGTTGGAAAGAATATGCGAGTCAGGTGGTGAGACTGCCTCAGGATTTAGCTGCATTACAGAACATAGTGGTTTTCCACCGTTACTGAGCACCAGTGTCTTGGAGGTGGTGTTCAGTTTGCCCTGAATTAACTGGAGACAGCATCCAAGACCACAAGGACCTGCTGCTACCCTAACAGTAGAGTAAGTATCCCGTTTAGTGTAACTACATATAATACAACTATATATTTTTTAAACAAATTATTTACTGCACATATCTTTGAATTTACAGTCAATACAGGCTGGTGGCATACAGGCTGGTCCTTGGATTCTGAAAGGAGAGAGACTAGGCATAAGAAACAGGAGTGTTCTTCCATCTAGCTATATTAGAAATTACGCTAACAGATTTATCAGAGAAACAACTTCACACTATCTGACTACGCCACCTTAGGAATTTCAACCAAGGAATTAACAAAGCACAGGTTCAAATCATCGATATTGGTCAGAGACATTGGCCACAATTCAACAATAGATTGTTTATTGACAATTCTTTGATAAAACAGCATTAAATAAATACAATTGCATTCATTTCTTCATAAGTAGACCACAAAGGGTCAACAAAAGTCAAAGCAGGGAACTGGAGCCAACAACAGAGGCAGAGGGTTAGGCTAACCTCTCCGCAAACATACCTTCCTTGCACACATACACACACACTCGTGAAGAAGATCACAGCACAAGGTGAGGAAAACACCACCAACAAGGAAGGACCAGTCCTCTACCCCAAATGCCCAGGCACTCCTAAGACAAAGAAGATACACATCAACAGATAGAACAATGAAATAACCTTTATCTCAAATGCTCTACGAAAACCTGAGCATAAAACAAAAATGCAAAAGAAAACAATTAAAAAAACAAAAGGTTTCCAACATCGAAAAAATTCAATAAATCAAAATATGTTCAACCAAACGGAAACAAAATTAACAAAAATACAGAAATATATAAAAGTAAACTAAAAGGTTAGCTGAAGCTGCATACTGGAAACAGAACAGCACAGCCAACCAGAGCGGACTAGATTACAATTACAGGCCTTCCTGTGAAACCTATAAGAAATGAGGCAATTAGTGTTACCTTAAGGAATTAGGCCGCCCAATCCAAAATATACAACCATATTAAAATTCACCTACCATTCTTCAAATATGTTAAAATGAAGCCTTCCTTAGCGAATTAAAGCAGGAAAATCCCAACCTGGTGGCTGCATCAGGCTCTCATGACTAAAACATAAAAAAGGAAATCCACAGGGTTCTAAAATATACACCCGAGCTTCGGAAACACATGACTCCTTGTAATTACAACCTGTTAAGAAGCATTTACCCACATATGTCCCTTACCTGCTCTGATGTCCACATCCAGTTCATACAATAATGACAACAACCCCGTAAACGAAGGATAAGGCCGGCAGTAGCAATCGAAAGTGAGAGCACACTCGGAAATTGCAGTCTCTAAAACATACATTGAACGTTGTATTAAGGATGCACATCTTGTAACTGAAAATACATACTTGTACGAAACAAGCATTGCTTTTACCTTACTGACACAGGTATCCACGTTCGGTTCCTACGACAACAGCGTGTTAACAACACAACGGTCTACTACAAATAACGTATACCAGGTGGTACACATGCTTCCAGTTTTTTTATATGCTACCAAGTGCAGCTGATTGGCTGAAGCGCCAAACAATTAACCATAGAGGCAACTGCCTCTCCTGCCATATCAGCACCATTAGAAGTTTATGTCCATCTCCTTCAGGATATTATGTGGGCTTCAGAGAAGCAGAAGATGCTTTTGGTCTGTTGTAATAATATAAATAACAGAAGTTTTGTGAATAACATTCAGTATAATTTATTTTTGTATCAACATAGTCAACTTCTTTTGCTCTTGTCTCAAATGTATGTTTGTATAAAGGATTTAAAAAATTTGCGCTAACTCAGTAATGACCAAATATTCACAGTAACACAAGTACATTTTTAAACTAATGTTGTATTCTGTATTTCCCTAAATATCACTAAAGTAGTAAAACTGTAACAAAAAGTAAAATTAAAATTAATATATAATATTTTACATTTCGCTCTTGGTAATTTTAAAGTAAATTATTTTACAAATCTTGATAAGCACTTTGAAATGGCCTTGTGCTTGTCAGGCCTTAGTTGTAGGGCAATGTTCTGTGACAATGGTGGATGGGTCACATGAGAGGAACTGTCCATGAAAACCACACCGGTGTCCAGGCGCTGCTGCAGAACTTCCTCAACCAGAGTGTCTTAAAGGCTTAAATGTAAATGAGGTTGTATTACCAACAACCTCCAATCAAGTTCAATGTAGATAAAGCTAAACATAAAGCTAAAAACCAACCTTGAATTTCCAACTATGCCACTTGCCGCTTTTGAGAAGCCTAGTGCAGGCAGTGTTTGACCCTTCTCTACCCATAATAGTATCGACGGATGCATCCGGCTATGTACTGGGAGGTGTCTTGACACAACTACACTCAGACAATGTT
The DNA here is from genome assembly GCF_019097595.1 of Hemibagrus wyckioides. NCBI lineage: Eukaryota > Metazoa > Chordata > Actinopteri > Siluriformes > Bagridae > Hemibagrus > Hemibagrus wyckioides. Next base: position 43,087,219 of record NC_080715.1, read on the forward strand.
GAGAGAACTGAAGCATTCACTTCGAGGACCCTTACAGCAGCCGACAGGCAATACTCTACAGTCAAGAAGGAAGCGTTGACTTGTGTCTGGGCCATAGAAAAGTGGTGTATTTGTAGGGTCAACACTTTACACTCAGGACTGATCATTTGCACTCACTACACTACTAACAACCAAGGGTATTGACTGGGCTGGTATGCTTGTTGCCCAGTGGTCAGCACGCTTGCTTTGCTACACATATGATGGAGTATACTGACCTGCAAGCCTTAACTGTGCTGCAGATTGTTCATCCAGGCTGCCACTGCCAAAAGAATCAGATGGTGCTGTGGAAACAGACATGGCTGCTTTTGTTACTTGATGGCCTACTTTGTCTGTGGAGGATTTCATTTCTGCTTTGGAATCCTGGCCAGAGTTAGCCATGCTGCGTTTACGAATCTGGCAGGGCTGGGTGAAAAATGGCCGTGAGCTGGATCCTGTTCTGGTACCTTTCTTTCACATCTGTGATGAACTGTGTGTTGATGGTGTGCTGGTGATGAGAGGTGAACATCCTGTTATTGTTCCTTCTGTGTTACGCAGTCAGCTGGTAAACCTGGTACATTAGATAAACCAAGGAATTATTCAAACCAAATGGAGGCTGCATGAATTATTTTGGTGGCCTCAGATGGATGCTCAAGTGCAGTCCACAGTTTCTTCTTGCTTGACCATCCAAATGAATGATAAATCCGCATAAACAGCACCTGCCCCACTTCAGCCTATCAGCCTGCCATCTGACCCATGGCAGAAACTAGGGATCAACATAGTTGGACTATTTGAGAGTGGACCATTTAACTGCCGTTTTGCCATCTCCCTAGTGGATTATCACAGTAAGTGGCCTGAAGTGTTACTGCACCAAATGTTACTGCAGAGGTGGTCACATTCAATCAGTCTTCAGTAGGGAGGGAAATTCAAGAACAGAATTCCTGAAGGAATGCATCCTATCTGCAGAACAAATGGGGAAATCATGTAAACATGCTGTGTTCTTGCAAAATTATAGAGCTTCTCCACTACTACAGGTGTTTCTCCTTCTGAACTTCTACACCATCACAAAATGTGTACAAAGTTGAACATCTTTCCTGTGGACCCCAAAAGCGACAAATGTGCTCAGGTTAAGGACACTGTGGGTAACACACCGCGTAAGAGTAAAATGTACACTGACAAAAGATGTGGAGCCAGGTGCCACACTTTCAAACCAGGAGACCAGGTGAAAGTGAGAAGACTTGTTCATGTGAGAAAGGGAGCTTCCAGGTTCCCTTCAACCCTAAACACTGAGCAACAAATCGAAAAAAAATACTTTCATGCTGATTGACAAAAAGAAATGGAATGCATCCAACCTAACACATTGCACAGGTGCTGTTGCTACTCAACATGAGGACTGGCAGTCACAAGTGAAAGTTATTCCTAGGAGGAGTAGTAAAGTGTGGCTGAAGGAATACAGCAAAGTTTACCCATTGAAACATTATACATGCTTGGGGAAAAAATGCATCTTGTTTTGGTGTTACACTGTAGGTTTAACTGTTATAATTGCCTGAAGTGTTTGAAAATGTGCATCAGATATAAGATCATTTTATTACGGTGTTAAATGATTGTTGTAGGGTTAATCTTAGTAACAGCACACAGTAATACTTATCTGTTATTTTGGTTACATAAGTTCTTACTGGGGTTGTAATTTGTTGTATCCTTAAATTCCTCAGCACTGTGCTGCCAAGTGATTAGACATTCTGCTGTAGAAAATAATAGAGATGAATGAACTTCATCAAGGGCTGAAAATATATATAAATATCACTTTGTTTCAAATGACTTTCCAGTGCATCAGTCAGTGAATATTAGTAAACTTGGTTTCTTAAACATTTTCAGAACTTGACACTGAGATTAGAAGACTGCAGAAAGGATCTGCTGAAGCGTCATATTCAGTAAAACTGCACTATTTAAAGCTTTAATCACAGCGTACAAAAGCGACACCTGCTGGTGAAGAGGATGTCCTGCATGCATCTTTTCTATAAATGATGCACCATAAATAAACCACTGATTTACAACATGAACAGGTAAAATAATAATGATTAACTATTTGTGTATAAAAATAAATAATTCAGACAATTTAGTAACAGCATTGTTTTTGACTGTTTTAAACACAATGTGACTCGCTCATTAGTTACATTCATGTGAAATATAAATAGCAGAGCAGTTTCAGTATGAAAGGTTTGTTCCAGGACACTGCAGGACAGGATGGTCATGAGGAATCTGATAAACATTGTGATACACTCAGGATTCTAATGCTTCATGTGTGAGAGACTGGAGAGGTAGGTGTTACACTCTGGACTGTTTTAGTGTCACACACTGCTAACTATCCTTTGGATTTGTGTGTGTGTGTGTGTGTAAAAATTTATATGTTTTTGTTTTGATGTGGATATTCATAGACAACACCACTGGCATAAAAAGTTTACACACCCCCTGTTAAAATGCAGGTTTTTGGGATGTAAAAAATGCAAACAAGATAAATCATGTCATATTTTTTCCATCTTTAATGTGAAATTACAACGTATAAAAATGATCAATGATAATCATCAATGTATGACACCAAAAAGACAGCATGTCCCTCAGCACATCATTTATTAAGCACAGGAACGTCAAGGTGGCACTAGAGAGCCCATAGGGCATGATGCAGTACTCATAGTGACCACTAGAGGTGCTGAAAGCAGTCTTCCACTCATCACCCTTACAGATTCCTGTCAGGTTACAAGCACTGTGCTTTTCAGAACATTTTAAAAATAATTTTAAAGAAATCACATGGAATAAAGTGTTAAATTGTAATCATTAATCGTTTTGCTGGAGGAGTCAGTAGGCAAAAAAGAGCAGAAAATTCAGACCCATACAGTATTTCATGAAATACTGTACCTAATAATTATAATAAATACTAATACCTAATAAGTGTAGCAGCTACATGGTTATATTTATGCACTGAAGGGAGATGAAATGGTTAACAGAGGAGTGTTCATAACCTGTCTGTGTTTGTGATCCTCCTCCTCTCTCTCTCTCTCTCTCTCTCTCTCTCTCTCTCTCTGCCCCCCCCCCCCCCCTCACACACACACACACACACACACACACAGAACCAGGAAGTTTCAGAGGAAACTAATCTGATCTCTCTTTCCACATGTGAGTTCAGGAAAATGGCTGAGGCCAGTATTTCAGTAGATCAGGATCAGTTCATCTGTCCAGTGTGTCTGGATCTCCTGAAGGATCCGGTGACTATCCCCTGTGGTCACAGTTTCTGTAAGGTGTGTATTAATGGCTGCTGGGATCAGGAGGATCAGAAGGGCGTCTACAGCTGTCCTCAGTGCAGAGACACTTTCACTCCAAGGCCTGTTCTACGCAGAAACAACATGCTGGCTGAAGTGGTGGAGAAACTGAAGAAGACTGAAGTCCAAGCTGCTTCTCCTGTTCACTGTTACACTGGACCTGGAGATGTGGAGTGTGATTTCTGCACCGGGAGAAAACACAAAGCCATCAAGTCCTGTCTGATCTGTGTGGCTTCGCTTTGTGAAACTCATCTGAAACCTCATTTAGAAATTCCTGCTTTAAAAAAACACACATTAGTTAAAGCCTCTGGAAATCTACAAGAGAAGATCTGCTCTGAACATGATGAAGTGCTGAAGATCTACTGTCGTACTGATCAAAGGTGTATTTGCTCTTTGTGCATGTTGGATAAACATAAAAGCCATGATGCTGTATCAGTTACAGCAGGAAGAGCTGAGAAACAGGTGAGAACTCATCCCAATGATATTTCTCATTTAGATTTAGCAGCTTTGGTCAGTTAACAGCTTTGGTCAGTTGAATTTGTGATTGAAGAGTTAAGTAAAGTAAATTGTATTAAGAAAAGTGTATTAAGTAAACGTATCTTTATTCAGCGTTCATCATAATCAGATCAGATGAGTGAACCTTCACTCGGCCAACACCCATTTTATAACTTAAACAAGATACGAAACAGGAGTGAACTTTAACTCTTTACCTGTCTGATATAAAAAGTCTACACACCCCTGTTAAAATGGTAGGTTTCTGTGATGTAAAAAAAATAAACTAAGACAAATCCTTAAGAAACGTCAACCTTTATTGTGAAATTGCAAGCTATATATTAGAGTGAAAAACAAGTACAAGCACCTTTAGATTTTATCACAGCATTAAATCTTTTATATTTTTGGGTTAAAAATCGATCAGTTTAGCACGTCTTGACTTATCAGTTCTTCCCTCCAAAAGCATGTTAACACTGAACCTTTCCAAAACCTTGATCTTGTTTTAGTGAAGACATTCCTGGGAACTTATTGTCATTCAGAAAGGTGAAATTCCTCTTCATCTTAAGTGTTTTAGCAGAAGCCTTAAGGTTTTGCACCACAACTGACTAGTATCTGGAGCTATTCATTATTCCCTCCATCCTGATTAAAGCTCCAGTCCCAGCTGAAGTAAAGCAGCCTGAAAGCATGATGCTGCCACCTCCATGCTTCACTGTGGGGATGGTGTTCTTTTAATGATCTGCTGTGTTTTTATGGGCAAAACATTCAACTTTGGTTTCATCAGACCACAAAACATGGTTTAGGGAGATTGGATGGACATTAGCCAGACTTGGCAGCCTCCCTGTCCAGTTTTCTCCTGGTCTTCTCATTAATTTTAGGGGGATGTCCTGTTCTTAGTAATCTCACTGTTGTGCCATATTTTCTCCAGGTGTTGATTATTGTCTTTACAGTGTTCCATGGTATATTCAATGTCCTGTATGTTTTTTGTAACTCTCTCCTAATTGATATTTTTCTACAATGAGATCCTGTACTGCTTTGTAAGATCTTTGTGGCTTTTCCAGTCAGATGTTACCAAGAAGATATCAGAAAAATCCTACAGGAACAGCTGTACTTTATTTGTGTTTAATCAGTGACTTTAATTAATAGAAGGTTTATAGTAATTATTATTTAACATGAGTTTGAATGGGATTGGTTGATTCTGAACACTGACACATTCCTAATTATAAAATGGAGTGCACAATTATGTAACCAGGTTTTTATTTTTTTCTGCTAAAATGATTCTAGTTTGTTTCCACTTTAATATATTGGTTACAATTTCACATAAAATTTAGAAAAGACTCTGACAGGATTTCTCTTAGTTTAACTTTTTTTACACAAAACCTACCATTTTAACAGGGGTGTAGACTTTTTATATCCACTGTATAACCTTATGGATATAACTGATGTGTCCTCAGAGTGAGTTAAAGGAGGATCAGATGAAATTCCA